>NW_027113820.1:88756-92724 GCF_000696795.3 Halyomorpha halys | reverse complement strand
CATTAATTAATAATATTATATAAATATAATACATACATATATATGTGTTTATGTTATGTTTAAAAATAAATGTATGTGCCCATATATTTCAATTTGCAGCCACATTAACCCAGTGTAGACAACTGGTACTAGTGTTAATAGTAGCTTAGGAGTCTTCCATCTTTCACTATCGTCGTTGCATGTCGGTAAATTTTGTGTTATAAGAGATAAGGGGGCTCAAAGTTGTTGACCTTGTAACATTTTTTATTCCGACTAATTAATACAATTTCATCCACTTTCCTTGTGGAAGTAGGTGTTTTTTTTTTTTATATTCCCCTCCCTGTGGAAGTAGGTTCACTACTGTAACTTTATTATGTTAACTTGACAAGTAAGATTAGACAACAAAAACAAAATAAAATAAAAAAATTAAAATAGGCCTATCAATAACTTTTGAGTGAAATACTAGACCAAAGAGATGAAGAAAAAATAGTAAATAAAAAAAAAAAGGAAATAAATGATTATATACACGAACTCTGTTATTTCCCAAATACGTTTTCAACAGACTTTAATTACGGGTTACAAACTGAGGTGTAAGCACAATGTGACATTTAGGGGCGACTCAAGGCTGTATGTCAGCCATTTTGAACTACATATATAATTATATATCTGTACCGCTACACCCCACAACGGTTTTGGAAGCAGACTTTTTAATGATCACGATCAACCACTAGATTTTCCCTAAGGGTACCTAGCCTCTTTATAAGGCTGGGTGAACCACGGAGGGCTCCCAGAACCCACAGGGTTGACTCACGGCTATAGTGACAGAATAAATAACTATCTACCACAGCCGGATTCGAACCGGGATCCTTGGAATTAGTAGCACCTACTGAGTCAACCCACTCCTCCATGACGAACTAAATATTTCCTATTCTTTCATAAACCATTAATAATTGTTTTGATAAAATTCATTAGAATGGATTTATAAAATTTTTAAGGCACATGTTGACACAGTAAACATATAATTACACCATGTTAGCATAAATATAATTTTTTATTATTCGTATCAATATAAAATTTCATCAATATATTTTGACATATTCAAAACTCGCTGTATTATCGATGACAAAAATTGGGGATTAGTACGTTACTATTGTCAAATCCCAAAAAAATGTATACCGTTAACGTTGTAAAAGAGTTTAACCATATTTAACATTAGAGTAAAACAAATAATGTGATTATTAATAATCCTAGAAAAATATTAGTAAACCTAAATTATATTTTTATTTCTTTTTTATTCTCTGAACGGAATTCATATTCATTCACTTATATATCATTAATATTTTAGAGTAATAATGTTATTTATTTGAAAGCAACATAATTCTTTGTACTTATCCTATCACATTTAATTTCTGCTATAAGTACTTTGTTTTATGCATTGCTTGTTACAAACTGCGAACTGATGGCCAAACATCAAGTTCAAAAAATGTTTATTGAATAATTTAAATGTCTAAATATATTTCCAATGCAACAAACCTTACTCTAAACCGTCACCAAAGTTCAGAAATGAATTTAAAAACAGGTAAAGATATTTGTGTGAACTCTAAAACTGAGACAAAAAATGACCACTTGCAAACGTGGTAATATTATAAGGCATTGGATCATTATCAAGGACAAAAATTACTTAAATATTCAATAATTAGTTTTGAAACGCAAAAATATAAAGGAACGAAACTATAATTTTTTCATCACTTGAATTTGGGTGACCGGTATCTTTTAAACAATTAAAATCAAGGCTACCAATTGGTCACGTGACTTGGCCTATAAGTAGAAAACTTGGAAATATAATTATAAGTGAAAGAAAGAAGGTAGGCTGGTAGTGACAAGCAATTCACAACTTCTGCAGCTAAGTTAGATGGAGTAGACCTACCTGGTGAGAGGGCGTGGGAGCTTGGAAGATATTCACTAGAAATATTTAAAAAATATGGAAACGTAAAAATTCACATTATCAGGGATAGGAAGAGAGAGGGAGGGATGTTTATTTAGGTCTGTACATACTCAACCAAAGGGGAGCTCCACCACAGGCACTCTCTAGTCCAGGAAGAGGAAGATTCCCATATCAATACAGAAGCAGAGAGACAAAATAAATTAAGTTGAAAATTAACCAAACCTGAAAATAGGCTGAAGCAGAACTTAAGAGTTAAATACAAAGAAAAGTTGTTCTATAAGTTATTTTGGTATCATCAAATATGGGCAATAAGACTCAAATTACCGAAAAAGGAAGCAACAAATATTGTCGTATCAAGGATATAATAAGCTCCCAATTAAGGAATTTAAGGAAGAAAAAGGAATTTTTTTTTTTTTTTTTTTTTACGATAGATAGATTTATTTATTGATTGATATTACAATCTGCCACACAGTTGTGGGCAATAGGTATTAGTGATGAATGATCTCATACATACTAAAATAAAAAAAAAATAATAAAAAAAATAAAATAAAAAAATAATAATAAGAAAAACTCTCTTAAAATATATACAAACAAAAGAATAGACAAGATGAACATAATCAAACTAACTGTATGAAAAATAAATAAATAAAATAACATAATGATAAAATAATATATACAATATTTACACAATCGACCTGAGGATCCCTGAGCCCACGCTATCCCCCACGTGTGAGGGGTAGAGCAGAGCTTAAGAGATCCCAGCGCATCCCTCTCGCCGCATCACTGGTAATAAGTCAGTGGAGGCTGAGCAAGTGAAAAAGGAATTAAACCAGGAATGTGGCATAATCAGTTGAATATTTATGAAAAAACGAAACAAAGAAAATATGATTTCCTGAAAATAATATAAAGATTAAATCTTAACCGAGTTAACGTAAAAAAAAAGGAAAAAGATAATCTACTTTGCACGTATAGCTGGACGATGTTCAGACATTGACCGATAATCATGAATGAATGAATAAAACATTTATTACACAGGTTGTGAGCATACTTCGTAGATTCATACATAAACTAAAATTCATTAAATATAACATTTTATGAAGTTTTATATAGTATAAGTAAAAGCACTACAATAGTCTTAAGCCAATGCAGATTAAAATTGTCACTCATGATAGTGATAATTAGATTTAAAAAAGAGCTGCCATTAATTCCTAATTATTGTAGAATGAGGTAGATCTTGGATATATACAGGGAATTTGTCAAGGATAAACACCTCTTGTAATTACAAGAATCGACCTATAACCCGTGGTACGGTAGGGTCTTCATTAAAACGGATGATCCTCGAAGCTACCTAAAATCAGTTGTCCTATAACTCACTTGAGAATAATTGCCTAAATACGACCTTCCAGTAAATATGCAGTTACTCTAAATGTCGGTCTACACAAATATACTTTAGACCCACAGAAGCTTTGTCCAGCTTGTGATGGAACGGCCCTGGAGGATTGTTTCCACTTTTTGACAAAGTGCCCCGCGTATCATGAGAACCGAATCCGATACATGCCAAAGCTAAGCAATATTAGCCGAAATCAGTTGTATGAATTTCTGTCTGTACCCTCAGGATTCGATCTTCAACTGTTTTATATATGTAACCCAAAACCTTTTGCTTAGAACTGGAGACCTATCGTCCAAATAAGAGGTATAGTTTTCGTTTTGTTTTTTTGTTTTCTAATATTATTAAATATGAAGTGGCGTTTTTGTTTTACTATTTTATTCTAACGAATGTAAATAGCCCAGCTTGGATATATTGTTTGTTATTAATTCATATAAACGATCTTTAACTCATCATTTTTGTATAATTAATACAATTGATTATCTATTTCTTGTATTTCACAGGCTAATTCTATTTGTACAGGGGTACAAATTTTAACAAAAAAAAAAAAATTATTATAATTATAATTCCTAATTATTGTAATTTGAAACTGTGGAAATAAAATTATACCAGGTCATTCAAAAAGTCCTGTCGTTTTTTTGGGGGAAATTATAAATA
>NW_027113820.1:52716-87641 GCF_000696795.3 Halyomorpha halys | reverse complement strand
AATCAAAATAAACAACGAACAAACGAAAAACGACAGGACTTTTTGAATGCCCTGGTAATTTCGATTAGTAATTTCAACTACTTGATGAAGCAATGTAATTGTAATAGTGGTCCGAAATTCCAATTACATGTTGAACCGAAGTGATAGAAATTTATAACTTCAGTTAAAAGTAATTGCAACTACTTTTTTGCCAAAATCTATATGTTGAAGTGATTTGTTTCTCATTCAGGACTATTTTTTACGGCAATATTACTCGTTGCAGTGATAATTAAAATATAATTCCTTATTTATATCTTAGCACATAAGAATATTTCACGCCTCCTAAGGACATTAAGGGGTTATTAGATTGTAGATCCATGATTTCAGTTTTATCGACAAAAGAAGGATTACGGTGGGAAAATAGCAAATACCCTCTTTCTCACTCAGATGTTCGACAGAAGAGCAGCAATACCTTGATATCCAAGACACTCTTTTGTGAATCTTAAGATCCGACATGATCCGAAAGCTCGACTGAATCTGTTTATTCTTGTTACAAGGTATTTCTTATTCTTTTTTCTTTCACTCTGGATTATCATGTTCATAGGGCTTTTATTGATTTTTTTTATATCCTCTTCCTGGCCATTTCTAGTATATAGGGTGTAACTGCAGTGGGGTTTACATTCTCTTATTATACAAGGGGGAGGAGTGAATCTATTTAATTTTAATAATGTTTATAATGTTAATGAAACATTAACTATGGTTCAACCCAGCACTCGGTTGAGCGCTGTTGGGGCACCCCAAAACCCTTGGATATAAATTTTCATAGAAATCAAAAAATATAAATTGTTTGCTCAAAATTTTCGCCTTATATATGCATATTTTTTTAATTACAATAAATTTAACTGGACACTACTAATTGACACGAAACTTTAAAAGGGAATCTCTAAACTGCAAGAAATAGTACAAATTGGACCTTTGAAAACAAATAAGAACCGGAGATATAAAAGAAATCGTACGAGATATTCTTCTTTATTTGAAAATGCATTTTATCTCATATAAAGGTATAAAATCTAAAATATATTGATATAGCCTGGAAGAGCGGAATTTAAGATTTCTTGCTGTTGCATTTTGGATTTCAAAAAGAATTGGAAGGATTTATGAATTTATTTCCTGAACGTGGAACATTCACAGATAAAGAAATATCCCCAAAAATGTATGTTTAAGGATATCAAAGGACGCTTAAGCCAAATCTAATTTTACTTTTTCTTTAAAAATATTTTTTTTGAGATATGAAAATATAATATCTAATTCCGATAAATATTATAATAACGATATTTTGTTCTAGATAATATCATTTAAACATCATCAAAAGAACTAAATAAAAATGCTTAGTTATATACAACTTTATTAAGAAGCCCATGAATATATTATATTGATGAGAAAATAAGCGAAGCATAAATATAATTTTTACTACATAAAAAAGTATAAGATAAAAGTTCAGTAGTGAAGAAAAGAAAATATAAAACAAAGTTGAATAGAAAGAAATTATCCTAAAATTAATTAATAAATTAAAGATATATTAAAGATATCCCCAGAATATTGAGGAATAATGTTAACAGAAATATTGCTACTCTTAGAGCAAATAACATAGTTGTTTATTACATTTTGTTGATTTTATAAAAATATATATAATTAATGCACTTAAAAATTTGGTAATTTAAATAAATTAATAAAAAATGGAGTAGAAAGCTAACCTAACAATACGTTGATAGGCATGGTTATTTTAGTTTTTTTACTCAATGTACTCATTAGTAGGTAGTTGTAGTCTTCAATTTAGGAATTAAGACAAAAGATTAATAAACAGTTAAAGTTGACAAAAACATTGAACAGTATACAAATATAATATTTAATTTATTAGAAACTATTACCGATATACTCGTATAGTAATATTTACTCCAGTATCAATTTGAAATTGGATATTTAGAAATATATAATCGAATATAGATATTAGTATCTATAGTTAATATAAATATTAGTATCTATATTTAAGTACATTGCATCGATTTAAGTATAGATATTTTCATAGAAACAAAATGTCTGTAGTAAATATATTATGTGTAAATGATATTATCAAGAAGAGGATATCGTTAATATTGTATTTATCGGTATTATAATTTTTTTTTTTCTTTAGTTATAATCATAATTTATTTAAAATACTTTTTATTTATTGATAGATATTACAATCTGCCACACAGTTGTGGGCAATAAGTAATAGTGATGAATGATCTCATGCATACTAAAATCAAATAAAATAAATTAAAAAAAAAAACTCTCTTAAAATATATACAAACAGAAGAATTAACAAAATGGACATAATCAAACTATGTGTATGAAAGAAAAAAAAATAACATAATGATAAAATAATATAATCTATAGTTACATTTACACTCTAATATACAATATTTACACAATCGACCTGAGGATCCCTGAGCCCATTCTATCCCCCACGTTTGATGGGTAGAGTAGAGCTCAAAAGAACTCAGCGCATCCCTCTCGCCGCACCACTGGTGGTATTATAAATTATATCTAATATTAATATAATAATATAGAATTCAGATATTGTAATATACATTATAGAAGACAATATATCATTTGAGCAAGCTTCAGTTTTTAACTGTTAGAAGTTGGATTGTCCACAGCCTCTGTAGATAGCAAAACTAGTCAACTTTCAATAAGCTTATTCTGGTACTTACTTAAACTTACCTTGAGTGGAAATATTGCAATATTATTTCAAATTCGGGTTTTCAAGGGGAACGTTTTGAGGTCCCCTGGGTAGAAATAACCAAGCCTCTCGAAATGAAGTTCATGTGTGCGTGTGAAAA
This sequence comes from Halyomorpha halys, assembly GCF_000696795.3. NCBI lineage: Eukaryota > Metazoa > Arthropoda > Insecta > Hemiptera > Pentatomidae > Halyomorpha > Halyomorpha halys. Next base: position 84,780 of record NW_027113820.1, on the reverse strand, counting down.
GTCTAAATGAAAAACGAAAAGTCGTAGGAAGTAGAAATTATATATTTAGGTCATGTGTGCTAGAATCTTACAGCAACTGTTGTTAAAATCGACCAACAGAAATGCCGCTTTAGAGAATCGATTTTACAGTTTTAGGATTTTTTCAATAACGGCTTTAACAACGTTAATTAAACTTGGTAAATAAATGTACAACTAAGTGATCTTTAATACCAAATAGGTGTTGTCCTCGTTGAAATAGTCTAACTAAGCATAAATAAAAAAATTTTAAAATATCTTCCTCTAAAGTAGCTTTAATTTTACTTACTTGGAATAAATAACTAGTTTGCAATAATAAGCAATCGATAAGTAGAAAATATTAAAGAATTCCATAAATAATAAAAAGAGAAATAGACACAAACTGGAAAAAAACCCAGACGGCTCGTTCTATTCCGATCGCATTTACGAGGCCTTGTATCGTTATTTTTTGTTGTATTATTGTATGGAACTGTTGTATTATTAGCAGGGAAAAAGTTGATATTTGTTATTTTCACCTCTAGATACCCTAAAATACGAATTTTTATATTATGTGAGAGTTGTCTTATGTACGCATCATATATTTTTTATTGTTGAGTCCTCTTTCCTTCAATTCATTTTTCAGTTAAATGATTTTTTTTTAAATATTGGTTCTAAACAGTAAAATTTCAATATCGATGTATCGGAAAATTATCGATGTTTCGATAGATCAATATTTTCCAACATTTTAAGCTACTCAGTAGTGATGCACATTTTTCCAACTCAGCGCACGGTTGGTCAGATGACATTTTATCAATAAGCCAGAAAACCAGCTCTTTGGGTCGAACTTGAATTATAATATATAACTTAAAGGTTTTAATGAATAAAAATTTTAATGACATTTTGGATTTCTTAATTTTAATGTATTTTTCTATAGTTAGTATGTGGTAATCAATAATAAATTTAATCAATTATAAATACTTTGGTACATAATAAGCGTTTCATTTGTAATATGTTATTTATTTTACCCACGTTTTCTCAATTAGAAAACGCTAATTAGTTCAACGTTCTTAAACGTTGGTTCCACATATCCGTTAACTAGTTTTCCTGCGACAGCGGACAGACCGGAATTAGTACGTTATGAGGAGCGTCTCGCTCTCCTGGGAGTATGAATATGATACTGAAAAGAAGGAGGTTGTTGTTTTGGTGTTGCGGAAATGAAGCTGGCTCCTGAGAGGCTGTAAATTATTGATTGGGTGACCAGAGACAGGACCCTAACATCCCACACCCTGCACCGACCAGCACCCTTAGAGCCATGCGCCTCCCGCCCAACGATCTGTGCGCCTTGTCGCTTTTTCTGGCGGTTTCGTCTCCCAGTATGTCCATCCAGTTCAATGAAGGGTGCTGGAGAAATGCTGGAATGCGAAGGGGAGGCAAGTTTCATCTCGGCGATCCACTTGGTTATGAACGTTCGAGAAATGAACGCATTCAAATGCGTATCTATGATAGCAGGCCTTTTATTTGCACATGTCACTTGAATGATGTAACAGGTCATAATAAATCAGATAAATTACTTTTATTCAGGTTTATGTAAAATTGGGAATGTGTAATAACATAAGTTTAACTAACATACATTTAACAAATACAAAATTGAATGTGAGGAACATTGACACAAAATAAATAGAAGGTAAAATCAGCACGAAAGAACTAAAACATATAGCAACACTGGCACAGCACAGTATCTTTAAAAATCACAAATTTGATTTTGAAAACACATTGATTCTAATAACTGAGAAATAGAAGATTCTTGTGGTAATCTTATAACTATTGCATTTCTTTACAGTTATTAAAATATAATGATCAATAAATAATCCTAAATACAAACGACGTTTCGGGGTTCTTTTCCAATCTATACATTACATATAATTTTAAAATTTTGTTTGTATCTAAAACAGTAATTATTTATACATTTTATATTTGTTTTTATACATATATTTTTTCTATATAAATACCTACTTTTTTTTTTTGTCCATGTTTATTTCAACCATATAATTATATTTTGTTCTATTTATGATTTATTCTAATTTGATAAGTTTGTTTATAAATTACTTGGATATAGAAGAAGGAGAGAGCTGTGAAGAGACTTTAGAAAGAGTGTCAAATAACACAGAAAAAGTATAAGAAACCTTACATAAATATTTTGAGGTGTCAAATATTGATAATCCTAGCATATTTCATCAAATGGATACAATCCATAAACAACTTAAAGCTTGTAGTACTCGAATAAAATCTAATGTAGCCGATTTGTTTTTAAAGCCATACGTTTCCTATTGTTAAAATAAAAGTACATACATATAAAATAATAAATTTTTTAATAAAAATGTTCACCTCTATTAATGAAAGAAACGTACATTAAACCTCTCTCAGTGGGAACCTCTACAAATGAGACAACAGTAATTTAAAACTTGCCTATTTGGTAAACTGGGTAAATTGCCAGTTTAATCCTTTATAGAGCAAAATTATTAAGATAAAAATATTTTTCACGTGTAAATTTATTCTTATAGATGTTAAATATTGATTTCTAGTGTTATTTAGTAGACAATTTGTTTTCTTCGCGCTCATTCTAAAAAAAATGCTGAATGTATGAACTCAAAAATGGTCATTGGTTCATATAGAATGGCACAACTTCTCAGATGCGTTTTCTACTTCCCAATTTTTGTTGGTAATAATAGATAAGAAATTTGCAATTTTTTAATTCCTTATTTCTGAAAGTTTTTGATAACAAATATATGTATTGTATTTCATATATGTGTTTATTTATAACTTTAATAATTTGCTAGCATAGTTGAACTTGTGTGGAACCTGAAGCATAAGTTAAAATTATTTACAATGTTTATTAATATTACAAATTATTTATTTATTCACAAAGTTGAAATAATAAAATTGCTATTAAGTCTGAACTACATATTTAATTATTTATTATTTATTTAATTATTAACAACTAAATTATATATAAAATATTAAAACTAAATTATATATTGAAGACAATTGTTGGATGAACCAGATATTTCTCCTTAGTTCTCAATTGAGAATTAAACATCTTCAGTAGAAGAAAAAAATTAAAATTACCAACGCACGCTTTATAACATAGTGGAGCGATTCACAATAACAACAAATAAGAAAATTAATTAAAAAAATGAGGATTTAAAGAAAAAGTTTCTCCAAACGGTGTCAATTTCTAAAATGAAACTGAAATATTATTCTGCCTAATAATTATATCAGAAATAATGACATAGACTAATATTCCTGAATGTATTTTTAGTTTTGAGAAGGGTTCTGGTTAGATTCTCCACTCAAGTTGAGTGTTTGCGGCATTAGCGCACTTGCTCAGCCTCCACTAGCTCACTGCCAGTGATGCGGTGAGAGGGATGCGCAGGGATCTCTTGAGCTCTGCTCTACCCCTCACACGTGGAGGATAGAGTGGGCTAAGGGATCCTCAGGTCGATTGTGTAAATATTGTACATTAGAGTGTAAATGTGACTAGAGATTATATTATTTTTTTTTTTCATACACATAGTTTTGTTATGTTCATTTTGTTTATCCTTCTGTTTGTATATATTTTAAGAGAGATTTTTTTTTCATTCATTTATTTATTTCTATTCTTATTTTATTTTATTTTAATATGAATGTGATCATACATCACTATTACCTATTGCCCACAATTGTGTGGCAGATAAAATACAAGGAAATCAAATAAAAATACACAAATCATAATCTTGTTTTAATTAAATTCACAGAATGCTTACTACTTTCTTTAAAGCCCATAGGCACTTATTTATTAACTGTTCTTGTTGTACTTCATACTGTAATAAAGTAATCAAACTAAACATAATATATATTTTTTTATAAATTGAAATAAAATTAAAATTAAACAACTCGATGTCTAGTTCTATTCCTTTATAAAACATTATATCTCCCACATCAACTTCTTCGACTCTTCGGGATAATACCATAATACTTTTAAAGTAATTAAATAATTAATTTGACTCCTGATCTGCCAAAGCAACTCTTATACTTTCTTCTATGTCCAGGTTTCCGGCTAAGAAAGATTATTTATAGTTAAGTTTATTTATTGTATAATAACAATAACAACTATGAATCGACTCTTTGGTTGAGTGATCCTCCAGTCACACTCAGCCTCTATAAAGTAGGTAGGTACCTGACTATTCTATTGGGTGCAAGAATAAATCTAGGTGCTGAGCGTGATTCTACTTCTACTACTGAAAAGAAGTAGCTATATAGAAATATGTATATAATATAATAATAACTATGCTGCTACTGAAACGAGCGAGTAAAGTTGTTGGTTTGAATATAATACAAATGGGTAAACATCCACGGGATTGACTGAATGATTAAATTAGGTTTGATCATGTAGATTTGGCTTTTGACGGGGTTAAGGGGAGGGAGGGATGTATTCAAGCATGGAAGTTGTATCAGCATCGAACCTCTGGGTTCGTCAGATTATTATCTAAAATATCGAATTATAAATTCAAATGCTCAACAAATCCGGTTTAGTGACTGGCAAATAGTTCATTATTATTCATTAATTGTAAACTGCTCCATGATGAAAGTTATTCATTGAAATTGCTTGTCATTTTATAAACAACAAATTCAGTTACACTAGAGTGAACGACTTTGTCTCAGGCCTAACTGTTAGGAACAAATACTAATACTCGCTTAAGATGTCTATGAATAAATCTAAATAACATTAGAGCCAATAGTCCGAAGCAGACCCTATTGGCTGGGAACAGAATAGGCGGGAATATTAAACTGTCTTTTTACGATAGTGGCCCTTCACCCTGTTGAGCGTCAACACTATTAGACAGGTCTAGGAAGTCCCTTCAAGCTTGTGTTTCTAAGCAACTATATGAATGCTTAATATTGCACTTTATGTGTAGATAAAATAATTATGGGTTAAAAATAAATGGGAATCAAGTTGTTTTTTTTGTTTTTTTTAACTTAAAGGTATATTGGAGTTCAATCAATGGGTAGATTCTCCGCATGTTTGTATCAGGAAAATTACTTGATGTGTATATATTTATACAGTTGTAAATCACAATAAATAAATTATTAAAAAAAAAACCTTGAGGTCATCAACATCTGAGATTCAGATTTTTATATTTAAAAAAAAATATAGGCTTAGACCTTAAGTTTATTTAACAGATTTTTAGTTTAAAACATTTAAAACTAACTGTATTATACTTTGATCATTTCATAGTAGTCTAATAAAGTTCGTAATTCTTTACTTTATCAAACTAATTAAATTCTATGCTGCTCATTCAACGTAGGATTTAATGTTTTTTAATTAGTTATACTGTAATTTGATTTCACCATTTAGGAGTTATAAGAGAAAAACTTTTTTTTTATAATTTATTTATTGTTATTTACAACTGTATAAAAATATATACAAGAAGAAAATTTGCTGTAAGTGATATAATGATATGATACAAACATGTGGAGAATCTACCCATTGATAGAACTCCAATAACATTTCTTGCGGAGAAGATCTCGAGGCCATCTTCTTTTCAGACGCCTAGGAAGATAATTAGGTAATGAAGGTGAAGCCAGGTTAGAAACAAGTGGATTTGGGTGGTTAGGAAGTTTATCATGGAAGGATTGGTGTCCGGTTCTGGCCAAATCGGCAACATATGGAACATTGAGCTCCTGATGGATGACTTCATTTGTGATAAAGTAAGGAGCATTAAGGGTTTTAAACTGTAAGGATTGGATTCGGGAGGAATTCGATGGTTGAGTGAAGCCCCAAAGGTGAAAAACGAAAATAAAAATGCCTAATTTGCACATTATTAAATTAATTAGCTAACTAGTAAGGATTTTGGGATCTTATTTGCAGATGTATTCTTCATATCCTAAGTTTTATGCATCTGGCTCGTTTTCTATATATTTCGAAATCGTCTTGTGCAGTAATTATATTCTGTCATAAATAGAGCATCCATAAGCAGGGCGCTTATTAAAAATCACTTGTTGAAATCATACGGTCATCATATGGTTCTAAAATATTTTGCAACACTATGCAATGTTGCAAAATGCATATTGGAGGGGTTAAGTTTCATGAAAGAGAGATGCGACAGGTTTCAGCACATAGGTTTTTTTTTTTTAAGTTTAATTTTGATTATTGATAAATAAACATATTGAAAAAAATCTACTGTAGTAATAAATTATTTTAGTTAAAATATAGGGTTATGCTTATTTTTTTTATGTATGAAACATATTTTTGAGTGTCGTAGGTAGTAATAGTCTTGAAGCAGTGCAGTCTCGCAATACCCGCTCACGGCCTTCAGACTTATTTGTAACTGTCCATCGAACCGCAGCCTATGGTAGATCTTTCCTCATCCCTATTATATTCCCTCCTTCATCCGTAGTTCTAATACCCTTTCAACATTCAAATCCCGTATCTTCGACCACCTTCTGACCACCCAATTCCGGAATGGCAATTGAATGTTTCAAACAAAGTTTATATATTTTCTGTACTTAATGTTTCAGAATTTAGTTATTCTTGTAAATATGTATGTATAAAATTGTACTTTTCCATTTATTATTTTTAGTTTAATTACATTTGATTTTTATCATTTTTATTTTCTATTATTTATTATCAGAAGTGTTTGTCATCTTATGATTTATGATATGCAATATGGTTTTACTTTCTTTGTTCTATAATTATTTTATATATTATGTTAATTATTGTTGTTCATCTTAATCTTATCAAATTCATTATTTTATTATGTTTTATAATTTCATTCTTATTTTGTATTTCACTCTAAGGATCTAAAGCCAAATTCTGACGCCCGTATGTTATTCTAAAGGGATCAATCCCAGAATAACTAAAGATTATTATTATTAATATGCAGAGGAATTGGTTTAAGGAATGTAAAAGTATAAATATACTTTTTAATTATATACTCTGGAAAAAAAATGGTCCATACTTCACAGGCTGCTTGGAAGTTGGGTCTTTTGACATTATTGCATGTAACACTTAAGGATGTGTGTAACACGTCGTTATAGTAAGTCTAAACATCGAAGGAGTTTTATACTGGTTAATTTAAATACCACAGCAACAATATAAACATCACATGAATCTTTGATAATGATGATAATATTATGTTTTGGGAATACCGATATGAATCGTGCCTATTTACAGTTTTGCATTAAGCCTATATATATATATATATATATTTATATATATATAGGCACTTCCGTTCCTGTGGGGGTCCGAAACTTCAGTTCGGAACAGAAGTTCTCTCATTCAGATGTAAGGAATGAAAAGCAGATCATCCTTGTGAGAAATAAAATTGAAATTTGAAATAGCATGCCAACTAAGCGAGAGAAAACATGTGGAAGCAGAAGTAACGTTCAAAAAAGTTTCTAAATAATTTTTAATTTAGAAAAGTATGCTGGTTATGATTTATATCTTTATGCAGGACTATGTATCGTTCTATAATTCCAGTAGTTTTAAGCATCTATCGTTTAATTTTTATAATTCTAATTTTTCCTGGCTACTATTGCTAGAAATTTAAATTCTGATAATAAAAAAAACATGTTTGTCATTATATCCAGTTTTAATAAAGGGTAGTTTGTAGCTATTTCACATTCTTTAGCTCCTACGAACGTAAAGGTTCCTATTAGATTACTTTTAGCGTCCATAACTTCTCCTTAATCAGTCCCAAAGGGGTCATCGATTTATTCCTCTACTTCTCAGGTATAGCCTGATCCTCTTGATGGCTTAACGCAGGATCCCTGAAAAAAAGAAATAATCAAGGGATTTTCATTGATACTAGATTATTACCCCTTGAAAGAAATTCAGTTGCTAGATTATTGTTTAAGTTTTTTAACCGACTTATATTGTATGAAAAAAAAATGTGAACATTTTACTTTCACTTACCTACGCAGCATTTGAAATTCTGTAAGTATTGGGTCTTTTCATATGAAATGTCAGTTTTCATAAAAAAAAGTTTATTTAGTAAAACAACTCTATGAAATCGAAACATTTTTCCTAATTTTCTATACATTTTCCCCAACGTGTTATTAATTTTTTATTTCCAGAATTGAAAAATTCAGAGAAGAAATGAAGTCATAAAATGCGTTTTTAACCTGAGAATCATTTTCAATTTTTTTTTCCATTTCAAGAATTATTCTTGCCATTGACAACCACACAGAAACAATATTTTTTTGGATGCAAATTTCGTTTTTGGTATGTTTCCGGGCTCTCACCGACCTTTATGTCTCCTCATAACGCTTCATAAAAGTTCATAAGGTGCCTTTTTAATATACCAATGGTCGTTAAGTGTCAAGAAACTGTCGATAAATATTTATTCAGTTGTGCAGAAAGTCCTTAGTTTTGTAAGGGTTTTCTTCTGCAGTAAGCCTAAGTTCATCTTTTGCCAATTGTTGGTGGAGGTCTTCCTCTGGGTTGGTGGTCCAATTCTGCGTCACCAGCCAAAACTTTTTCAAACCTCAGGCGAATAGTCCGTTTTTTACAACACCCTTCCGTAATGTTTCTTGCAGCTTGGGCTGCTTAGTGTCCAAATTCAAATGGTAGCAGCGTGGTAATGCGCCTGTCTGCCAAACCAAAGGTTACGAGTTCGAGTCCCCGGTCCTATCCGGGATTTTGTATTTCCTAAGTACATCACGGGAGGCCTTGGACCTTCACGATCTGTCGTGTCAATTATAATAATAATAATATATATATATATATATAAATGCTACAGAAAATTTTTTATTAAAATTGACATACTGAAAGTGCCACTTTATATCACTTATTTTGATTAAATTGATGATTTGATTAATGATGAACTAAATAAATAATAAACTTTTGTTTAGTGATTTAATGGATCATAATTATGTTACATATATTGAATTAATCATTATAATAAGCGTTCGTGTATAAATACTTTTAGTTAGTATTGAAAATATCTGTTACGATAATTTGCCTTGTAAAATGTAAAATAATTTGTGATGTAATCAAACTACTGAACATCATCCATATCTTCATCTCCGCTTTGTCCCTTTTTTTTTACTTCTGTAGTAGTTTTACAACTATATGTAGTTTTAATTACCTATATTTAATTAATTAATCTTCTAACTGTGTTAAACGTTCTTCAAACAAAAGAATTCCTCATATTACTGATATTTTCCTATTTAGTTATGTCAGAGGAAGATCATTTTTTGGATTATGTAAGTAAAATAATTCTTGTGATTCAGCAACCCCTCCTCCATGCAAATAATATGGTAATTCTGTTCTGATGCCTGTATACTTGTTAGGTAGAGTTTAATTTGTTGAAGTTTTATACCGGTTAAAGTTTTAAAGTTAAATCAAAAGAATAATGATTCGCATGGTGTTAAATAATATTACATTCGGTCCCTGGTATATATTCGAGTTCAGGCTATATGGATTGAATTTCAGCTCAGTGTTTACTGACTCGAGGATATTGGTTCCCTTCGCTACAAGCCATTACATTTTAATTACATCGTCATTTGGTCTTGGACAGCGCATCTGTGCTGTAACATGATAGGGACAGTTAATTTGTTTGTAGTAGGTTCATCAGTCGCTGTAGTGCCCACAGATCTTATTAGCATTCTGGCCCTTTACTGGAAACACCATTGCATTGAGCGAAAATTACAACTGTGTGGTTCTAAATTACAAAATTAGTTATATCTTTGTTGACAATCATTAAGATAGATATTAACGATACAATAAGAGATTTAATGTAATTGACTTTTGGACAATTGTTCTCAATTTTTACAAAATTTACATTTATTCCATTTGTAAATATTATGCATTTATCAAAAAATGTCTATAGAAATAAAGTCATGACAGTAGGCAACGTTATATGTAGTGTAAGTTATAAATTATAATTTTAAACTATTTTGTTATAAAAATTTGCAATCTGTCATATTTACATGAACATTATGTATCAATCAAAATGATTGAAAAAAAAAAAAAATTTGAGCCACATAAACCCTCACTTTTTGAGTTAAAAAATATATATATAACAAAGAAAATTTTAAACAGTTTCATTATATATATTATTCCATATATCTGTAACATTTCGTGCCTATCCTTTGGGAATTTTCAAACATTTTTCACTTCTCCCCACTCCCAAGTAACATTAGATGTACTTTAATAAATCATGTGTTTAATATAATTTTTATATTTTAGTTATAAAAGCTCCATGAAAAAAAATGACCCAGTGAAAAAAAGCTAGATATAGAAAAAGAATTAATTGTAACAAATGCGAATGGGCAATATGTTGAAAAAAAACTTTACCAACCGAATAAAAAAAAAAATTGTGGGTTTAATCCAAATCATTTTTCCTCAATTATTTGTTTGTTTGTTTGTTTGGTTGTTTAGTGGCGCCAAACTTCATTGGTCATCAACGCCATTTATATTTTATTTAATTTTGCTAATATTCGTTAAATTTTATTTATTTTTTGATTTAATTATTTTATTTATTTTTTTTTTTTTCTTCTGATCAAGTTATATTTTTGTCAGCAAATTTTGTTATTTTAAAAACTGGAACACCAATTCTATTGCCTTATCATCGTCTCCAATGGTTTTTGAGATATCTTGGCTTAGTCCCAAGCTATTGAGGTGTAGTGTAAAATATGGACATCGTCGGAAAACATGGCTTATTGTTAAATTGTTATTGCAATACTGGCAGTTCGGAGGTCTTTCTTTTGATATAAGATAGGAGTGGGTGAGCCTCGTGTGACCTATTCTCAGCCTAGTCAGTACTCCTCAATTATTTTTGTTGATATTTAATATAATAAAGTCATTATATGTATGTCAAGTCATTAATATATATATTGCTATTGTATGACAAAGCATACTGTTAGCCTTAAGTCTTAATTATAGCTCCCCATTAAAGCCAACACCAATAATGTATATAAGGAAGATTAAGAGATTAAATAAAGCAGTGTTATTCTAATAGACTTATGGGTTGTTTCTCATAAGAGGTGCCAAAACCCGGGAACTCTCTCTCTTTTTTTCTTCTTCCCTCCTAAAGGTTCGTTTAATTTGTTTTTCGTTTCTTCTCTTTTCATAGACTTGACATCAAACGATGTACTGAGATCAGCAGATAATTTTGCAACTCTCGTTTCGCCAGAAGCTCCCGCACCGGAGATCACACTACTACCAGAAACTACGAAGCGGCAGCTCACGCCCTAGCTTATGATGAAGGTCCAGACGGTTACATCACCGGAACTCAGAATGGCCATCTTTATTTTAGAGCGTTTCTCTGGCGCGATAGGAGCATAAAATCACTTTATTAAAGAGGGTGATAGAATTATAACGCGAATGGAAGCGAAAGTAGCAGAGAATCAATTAGACGTGAGGATGCAGAATCATTGAAGGCTGCCTTGATATGCTGAATCAAAAGGAGTATTCTAAATCAAATTCAAGCAGAAAATGCATGGTTAATCGTAGAAGAAACATTGAAGAAGGCATGTAGAGAGGGTCGGTGAAAACTTACGAGAGAAGAGGAAACTTACATAGTCTACTGGTCAGCATGCAGGAATCCAAACCCACTAGTTTCTAACTTAGCTTTTGCTTCCATTCCTGACAATCCTCCGATGCACCTGAAAAGAAGATGGCCTCGAGACTTTCTAATGTAGGAACATTATTAGGGTGCAACCAATGGGTAGTTTCTCTATATACTATTAATTAATTAATCAAAATTAATTTAAAATCATAGTAGTGTGATACAGGCACTATTATGATCTTAAATTAGTTTTGTTAGATGTATTTTTATGTCATTACAGTTGTAAATGGCAATTAATACATTTTTTTTTTTTTAATAATATATGTATAGTTATTTACAACTGTATATACATATATACAACAAGTAAATTTGCTGTAGGTGACATAGTGACATGATAAAAACATGTGGAGAATCTACCCACTGATAGAACTCCAATAACATTTCTAGAGGAGAAGATCTCGAGGCCATCTTCTTTTCAGACACCTAGGAGGATTATTAGGTAATGAAGGAGAAGCCAGGTTAGAAACAAGTGGATTTGGGTGGATGAGAAGTTTATTATGGAAGGAACGGTATCTGGTTCTGGCCAAATCGGCAACATATGGAACATTGAGGTCCTGATGGATGACTTGATTTGTGACAAAGTAAGGAGCATTAAGGATTTTACGAAGAATTATGGACTGTAAGGATTGGATTCTGGAGGAATTTGATGGTTTAGTGGAGCCCCAAAGCTCAACTCTGTATGTCCAGATAGGGCTTATAATTGTCATGTAGATCAGTCTTTTGTAATGGATTGGCAATTTAGACCGTTTGTTGCAATAGTCGGAATCTACGAGCAGTTTATTGTCTTTTTAGTCTTGTATGAAGATTCCATGTCAGTCGTTTGTCGAGATGTAGTCCTATTAATAAATTAAAAAAAAAATTATATATTTGTAGGAGCGATTTAGGAACATTTATGGTGTAAACTTCCTTAGAATTCGGAATTCATGTTTTTCATGTAAATATTCCACTAATATATAGTACACTACATACTATATATATTACACGTATGCATAGTTTAAAATATAAATAAATTTAACAGTATAGAGTGAACTCTAAACTGTCCCTGTATTATCCCTTGTAAATCTTTTTCATTCAACAAGGGGCCTTCTGCAAACAGTTTTTTGCTTTCGTATTTGGGAGAGTTTTGTTTGCATAAATGGAATAATTTTGAACCTTTTACATCAGCAGTTGAATTAATTTGATTTTAATCCTCAAATCAAATGTGTAGGCACACCTGGTATTTCAATAAATCTTTTGGATTAAGTTAATAACAAATAATATAAACTGTATATGTATCTAATTTAATTTATATATTAAATAGGGGGGGGGGGATTAAACAATAATTTTATTGTACATTTAAACAATATTATTGTAATGGATTATAAATAGAACAAAAATATAAAAGAGAAAATAAAGTCATGATACAATTCATGACAATGATAAATTGCTTCGATGATAAATCTTATAATCTGTTCATTTGTTGGTTTGTAAAAATTATTTGTGCAAACAGTTTAATTGTTTTTGAAGCTTGATGGCTCAAATTATTCAATGAGATCACGTGTTTCTTTTAAAATAACTTAAGCTCAAAATACTCAACAAATATTATAGTACAAGATTTAAATCTGTCTGTAGCTTTGTAGCCAATTTTCGAGCTAACAACACAGCCGATATTTAACTTCAGTGCCTCGTGTTACTCAGGTATATCCTGTCAATCAGTCAATCATACGAGAAAGAATGTGAGCTCAATGTACTGAAAAGAAAAGAACTACAAAAATGTATAGCTATTACAAAATTATATTTCAATTTAAACAAAGGAAAAAGAACTACACAAATGTATAGATATTACAAAATTATATTTCAATTTAAACAAAAGAAAAAGAACCTGATTTAAATTAAACACAAATTTTTCATAAAATTAAAATAAAAAATTTATAAAGAAAAAAAGAAAATTGATTCAGTGTCATTGGTAACATAAAATTTTTAAAAAACGACCTTTTATCACTGTAGGTGACTGATGGGAGTGTGTAGAATGTTGTCCTTGTGGAGGAAGATTAGAAGACTTGAACTTCAGAGTTGGCTAGAATGGAAGCAACTAATACTCAATACTGAGTACTGAGAAGAGACACGTGTACTACATACACACACCGGCGTATGTACACAATTACACAATCTAAGGAATTATATATAACATCACAGTTCTTTTGTAACAAAATAAATGCCATCTGTTCACATAATCGCTTATTGAAATCATAAGTTGACCGCAACACTATTAATTACAAAACAGTACATTCAAATAATAAATAATAAGAATGATTATTCTTATTATATATTATTGTCAGATTGATAGTATGATTCTGTACACAAGTATACGAATTAGTATACTTATATAAACTTATTTTAATATATATAGAAATAATGTAAAATCTTTTATAATCTTACGTTAAGTTAATAGTTAAAAGCTGGTTCTGGCTCTGGGTCTTTTCCTATTCGGTTTAATTTCTATTATTTATTTTTGACATAGTTCTCAAGCATCCTGCTTAAATGTCTGAATCATTCTTGTTGGCGTTTATGTAAGTTTATTTTCAATGAGGGATTTGGTCAACTGCTCTCTTAAAGGCTCGGTCCTGATCTGTTTCATTGTAGTCTGCTAATCGGTGAAGATATCTCGTTTTAATAGCAGGTATACGACTCATATTACTTTATAAAGTCACTCAAATCTCAGATTCATATAATAGAGTCAGCAGAGAAACAGTTTAAAGATTTTGAGCTTGACCTATTTGGTAAATTCTCATCAACCAACAAGGGTGTTGTGAATCTGGAAAATATTTTATTACCTTTTACGATTCATCTAGACAATTCCTAGTCAATGGTGTCAGTGTTGCTAATGACTTTAACTATATTAAATACGTTATTAACAATCTTAAGCTCTATAGATCTTACGTTCTCCTATATAAATAATCAGGCGTCAAAGCTGCTCTAAGGTCCGTAAAACCCTGGTACATATTTCTGTCACTATTGCAGACCGTCTCCGTTATTTTGCTGAGCACGAAAACATTTTTTGAGTCTATCTACACTATGAAAATAAGCTAGTTATTCTTTATAAACATCTGCAGAAAAACGTATAGGTTTGTACAATCAGTAGGACTACATATTTCTGCTAATTAGCACAAATATATTGAATTCTGATTCCATACTTGAGGACGGACGAATGGTTTTACATTCCATACGTTTGGAAAGCCTTTTCTTGGAAACAGGGTTTTACATATGAAAGGGCTTCGTTGAATGCATTAGCGTCCGCCTCATTGGTTACTGCTTTCATTAAGGCGAACCATCGACATTAAACAATGGTAACGAAACCGTAGGTAGGACCTCTAGGATGGTTAGGATGGCTAAATATCGTTTATTTAAATACAAAAAAAAATTGACCTTTTTTCGTTATTACTTACAATAAAAAATAGATAAATATAAAATAAGAAAAAAAGTTATAATTAAATAGAGAGAAAAATTTTTCCTTAAACATTTTTCTAAAATAAACGTGGTATTAAAGATGTATAATATAACCCTAGAAAGCTATAATAGAGTGTAAATGTAACTAGAGACTATATTATTTTATCATTATGTTATTTTATTTATTTTTCATACAGATAGTTTGATTATGTTCATTTTGTTTATTCTTTTGTTTGCATATATTTTAAGAGAGTTTATTTATTTATTTTTTTATTCATTTTATTTTATTTTAGTGTGTATGAGATCATTCATCACTATTACCTATTGCCCACAACTGTGCGGCAGATTGTAATATCTATCAATAAATAAAAAGTATTATTAAAAAAAAAAAAAGAAAGCTATAGAATTTAGAAAACGTAGTAGCTAACAAAGTAATTGAAAGTCAGTGACGAAAAAAGAAAATTAAGTTAATTCATAGGTAAATGTGTTTCAATTCCACAACTTTCAGCACACTGTTTATTACAATGATTCCCTAGAGGATATCCCCTCCCTCCCAGATTTATCAATACACATTCTTCAGAGTTGATCTAATTGATCTAAGCGTTCCATTCCGCTGCAATCTATGTACTCCAACAACAGGGAACTTTCCATTTGTCCTAACTTCCATCAGCCAGTGGTCCTTTCGTCCTATTCCATCCTGAAAACAAGGCTTAAATAAGATTAGCCCTCAACAGTATTAAGCTTATGGACGTTCCAAATGTGGTGTACATATTCCTTCTCCCCAGAGATCGTAAGGACTTTATATTTTGATTTCGTCTATCTTTCCCTTGTCCATCCATCTTCTAGTCATTTAACTAGGGGCCGCCTCTATGTTTTTTTCATCATAAAAACGAGACGAAGTTCGACACTGGACGTATATGCAACCAATAACAATGTTCCTAAGTTTCGTTTTCGCATGAGAGGAGCCTTCATCCTTCTCTTACATAATGAACCTCATTTACTTGTAGAGGAACATTGCACGAGGTTAACACGAAAAAGGCTCTACCTTAATGGGTAGTGCATAGCATCTATATCTCATATTCTTCACGACTATTATTCCTAATTGATTCCTACTTATAGTTTCTAATAACATATATCACTATTTTTTTTTTTTGAAAGATGTATTGTTGTAATGTTCATTTCTAGGCAACAGAAAACTATATGATAAGAAAAGTAGAATTGCTCTACATTTTCACAGTACATCAGAAGTTACATCTCACACTTCGGGAAACACATGTCTGTGCGAACCAGTGGTCTAATAGGCCTTCAATGAATGCATTACCAGCCCGCGAATACGGCTAGTGCTTTCAGTTAATCAAGTATACATCATCATCCAAGTGAAGGTTGATTTCATACGATCGAAATGATTCGGCATTGAAATAATTTTAAATGCTTTTGACAAGGAAATCATAATATATTTTAATTGCGTGAAATTAGACACAGTGAAGAATCAGCTACCGTACTCTATAAATTCTTAACCATATGAGACTTCAAGAGAACAAAGTAATTTAGCGATTCGAATCACCAATGATAAGGAGTCAGACATTTCTTTTACTTTATGTAAATGAAATATCTGTATGGTTCGTAGTGATGTTTCATCATGATAACTTAGGACGGACAGATAGTTTTACAGTACATAATAATAATAATGAAGACCTAACGAACCCGAAGGTTCAATGCCGATACCACCAAACGCTCTCTGCATACATCCTTCTAATGATACCCCTCCAAACCCAATTCCACTAAATCAATTTTAACGCAATCCTACCATCTACGTTTTGGTCTACGCCTCGGATGTTTAACCGTTGGTTCAATGTTTATTAACATTTTAGGGATCCGCTCGTTACTAAGCCCTACAACCTTTCACGCCTATCTTATGCACCGCATTACTATAACTTGAATTATATTTACCGGGTGTAGGTCACTTAATCCAGCGTTATGTGATCTTATAAATTCTCCCTTATAATTCATCCTTTTTCGGTCCGAATATTTTGTGCAATACTTTATTTTCGAAAACCCTGAGACGCTGTTCATGCCTTAGTGTAAGAGTCCACGTCTCACATCCATAAAGAACAGTGGGAAGGATAATATTTTTGTAAATTATAATTTTTAAGTTTTTCAATAGATGGCACGGGTTAAGCAATTTCCAGTTCATACTTCTATGAAATATTTTTTTAAGTAACAGTGGTGTTGAAGATGATAGGTCTACGCTGCATGCATTAGATGTCTTCTAACCGGGTACTGCATTCAGGGAGGTGAACAATGAACAAGAAAGTATAGTAACAGAACCATATGTAGAGCTTCTTCGGTGGCTCAAAGCCTAGCGTAAATACCTTTTAGTTGGTTGTTATTTATAAAATATTTCACAATTATACATAAATAAATGGGTGAGAACCCAGTTAGTCAATAGTGTCTTTATTAATCTGAAATAATGATTTTTTAATATAGTTACCTCTAGATTTTAAATATTAGCGCACTTTTCATTACAATAATATAATATACTAAGAGATTTTTTCCTTCTATGCGCATTGTGCCGTTATTCTTGGAGTCTCTTGTAGTTATATTACAGTAGAGAAACTTTAGAGTTAATGAAATTGGCAAATTGAAAATTTGAATGGAAATTGGCAAATTGAAAATTTGAATGGAAATTGGCGTTCCTTTCCACACCTATATTTGTAGTGAGCCTCAACAGGGCACATTCCATTTGTCTTTACTTCCATTAGCTAACGGTCATTTCGTCATATTGCAGCCTTCCAATAGGGCACTGCCACCTCAGCTAAACCTAAATTTCCTAGACCTAAATGTCATTAACTGTCCTGAGTTTATCACCGTTTCAAATGATTTGGAAATATTCCTCCTTTAAAGAGGTCGCGAAAATAATATTTTTGTTTTTTAACTTTCCTTCTCTAATAAAAATATTTTCTTGTTGTTTAACTTGGGACTGCCAAATGCTTGTGGAGGAGCATTGCACGAGATTTACACGAGAAAGGCACTATCTTAAGGGGTTGTGCATAGCATCTATATCTCATATTCTTCACCACTATTATTCCTACTTGATTTCTACATTATTTTCCAATAATCTACATAACTTTTTTTTTTATGTATTGTTGTAATTTTCATTTCAACGTAAAGCTATAGGATAAGAAAAGTAGAATTGTTTTACAATTGTTCAGTACATGTTAGCAGTTACATTCTACAATTCTGGAATGATATTTCTGTACGAGCCAGCGGTTGCAGAGGGCTTTAATGAATGCATTAGCAGTCAGAGACTCTGGCTAGTGTTTTCTGTTGATCAAATAATCAAGCACAAATCATTATCCAGGTGAAAGTGGATTTCAAATTATCAAAATAATTTTGGATTGAAATCATGTTAAATGCTTTTTGAGAAGGAAATCGCGATTTCTTTTACTGACGTGACATAATTTATGGATAGTGACGAATCAGTGACCATATTCTAGAAATTTTTAACCATAATTTTGAAACTTTAAGAGAACAAGATAATTTGGGTTAAATAGCCAGTATATAGCTTCCTCTAGATAACCTACTTTTAACTCACTTTTCATTACAATGATTTGATCTAGCAAGAGAGTTCTTTCTGCTATTCGTATATTGCCGTTTTTCTTCGAGTCTCTTGTAGGTATATTGCGGTAGAAAAACTTTGGGCAAACGCGTTCCTTTCCGCGCCAATGTTTGTAATCGTCCACAATAGGACATTTTTCATTTGTTCTTACTTCCATCAGTAACTAGGCCTTTCATATTTTGTTGCTATTTAACAAGGGGCCCCTGGAGGAGCATTTTTTTTTTTTGGAACAGTGTTGTTAGGGACGATAGATCCACGCTGCATGCATTAGAATTCTGCTACACCGGCTAATTTATCAACAAGAAAATATGGTAACAAAACCATAGGTAGGAAGGACATCTTGGGTGGTTTAATACCTAGAGATTTTAGATCTTTAAGTTCCTTTTTGTTATTTATAATATATGTCACAATTATCCTTAAATATACTGTGGAGAAGCCAGTAGTTAATTAGTGCTGTCTTTCTTAATCTAAAATACCGATTTTTTCAGTAAAGCTTCCTCTATCTACAGAGTTTTTTTTTCTACTATACGCATAGTGAGTTCCTTTTTTCTTTGAGTCTCTTGTAGGAACTTTAGGGTTAATGCAATGGGTAAACGCGTTCTATTCCGCATGTTTTTAGTCGACCGCAAAAGGTAACTTTCCATTTATACTTACTGCCATCAGCAAACGTTCATTTCATATCTTGTTGCTATTTAATTAGGGGGGGGGGGGGAGTCGCCACATGCATACGGACGAGCATTGCAGGAAGTTACTATGAGAAAGTCTTAATGGGTAGTGCATCGCTTTTATATCTCATTTTTTTAAAACGACTATTTTTCCTAATTGATTCTTATTTATCGTTTTTAATAACATATATGAACTTTTTTTTTTAAACTTGTATTGTTGTAATGCTCATTTCTAGGCAACAGAAAACTTTATGACTACAAAAGTAGTATTGCTCTACAATTTCACAGTTCATATCAGCAGTTACATTCTAGACTTCGGCAAAGGGCTTCACTGAATACATTAGCTGTCCGCCACTACGACTAATACTTTCAGTTGAGCCAATCATCAACTATAAATCATTAACCATATGAATCTTGAATTCAAAAAATCGAAATTATTTGGCATCCTAATGATTTAAATTTTTTGACTAGGATGGTTTTACATTCCATACTTTTAACAAAACACATTTTTTTCGGAGCAGAGGTGCTCGAGATGAGGTCTACGCTGCATGTATTAGAAGCCAACCCCTGATGCATTCGCGAGGCAAACGATCAACAAGAGCTACAATACGGTAATGAAACAATAGGAAGAACCTTTTGGGTGCTTAAATACCTATCCTTGATATCCTTCGCTTATTTTTTACTCTATTACTTTGCTTATTTTAATTAAAAATATTTCACAATTATTCATAAATAAATTAGGGAAAACCCAGTAGTTGATCAGTGCTATCTTCCTTAATCTAAAATACCGACTTTTTAAAGTAGATTCCTCTAGATTAACTACTTTTAACACATTTTTCATTATAATGATATGATCTACCTAGAGACTTTGATATTCGCATCTATTCCTGCTATTCGAGTCTATTGCAGTGGACAAACTTAAGTGTCGATGCAATGGGTAACGCGTTCCTTTCCGCGCCTATGTTTGTAGTCGACCATAACAGGACACTTTTTTTTTTACCTTATTTCCATCAGTAATTGGTGGTAACTTTCATATTTTGTTGCTATTTTACTGGGGGCTGCCACAAGGGACGCGACGGCCGTGCGTGTTGGGGCATAGGTCCCAGGGCGCAAGGTTCGGAACGTTGTGGGTTAGATTCCCAAGTGGGGCAGTTAATATTTATTTTTCGGCGGTCCCAAGAAATGAATCTTGACACTTCCATTAAGGTTAGTACGCGGCGGCAACCGATGTAGCCGTCGGGGGTTGGCAAAAAGGACCAGTAGGCCCACTTACCGAACTTATTCCCCCAACCAAATACCAATACCAGGGGCCACCGCATTGCACGAGGTTACCACGAGAATGACCTTATCTTAATGGGTTATGCATAGCGTTTATAGCTCATATTCTTCACAACGACTATTTTTCCTAATTGATTCTTACTTATAGTTTTTAATAACATATAATAACTTTTTTTTTAAAAATGTATTGTTGCAATGTTTATTTCTAGGTAACAGAAAACTATCTGATAAGAAAAGTAGAATTGCTCTACAATTGTTTAGTACATATCCGTAATGAGTGTCTTCACTTAAAAACAATTTTGTACAAAGTAGTGGTCGCATAGGTCTTCAATGAATGGATCAGCAGTACGCCACTACGGCTAGTGCTTTCAGTTAAACCAATCATCGACGATAAATCATTATCCAGTTGAAGGTTGATTTCAAAAGATCAAAATAATTTAGCATACTAATGATATAAATGTTTTTGACAAAAAAATTGTGATTTATTGTAATAAAGCGACAGAAATTGAACAGTAATGCATCAGCAACCATACTCTATAAATTCTTAGCTTATCCTGTGAGAATTTAAGAGAACGAAATAATTTAGTGATCTATTGTTTTGACCGAGCGATCTATCGATATTTAATTACATTTGTTTTTTATATTGTGATTAGAAGTTGATTTCGTTTTAAATGAAGGATATTTATACTTGTGGTGTAGTGTTTATGGTGAAATGCTGGCCAAGGGGGTTATTTGCCACAAAAATACTACACGTTGTGGCCGAAGTTCGGGAGCCAATGTATAATCGCCCAGTTGCTTTCGTATAGTTTAGTCACCAGACTTTGCTGCGTGAATCATCGGAGACGCAGGTTCGATTTTTGGGGCCACCTACAAGAATTATGATAGGATTAACGTCTCCGACCTTTCAGAACAGACCTCAAGACCTCCGCCCCATCGGAGTTCACCAATTTGTAATAATTGTAACTAGTAATTTTGTTTGGTTGTTCTTTTATTTTAATTTTGCTTAAATAGGTCCTTCTATAAATATAAGTAAAATTTTAATTTTAAATTTTGTTCTATATTTTATTTTGAAGGTTTTTTTTTTATTTTAATTAATTTTTTTTTTTATGTTAACAAATAAATGTTTCTATCCGAGCCAGCGTTTTTTTTTTTTGTTTTTTAATTTAAGCTTTTCTACAAAGAAACAGAGTCGATTTGAGGTGGCTGCATAGCGTTTATATCTCATATTCTTCACAACGAATATTATTCCTAATTGATCTTATTTATATATATATTTATATTATTTTAATAACATATATTATTTTTTTTTTTTAAATGTATTGTTGTAATTTCTAGGCGACAGAAAACAAGATGATGAGAAAAGTAGAATGGCTTTATAATTTCTCAGTAGATATCATAAGTTACATTCTACACTTCCAGAATAAAATTTATGTCATATATTTATGGTTAATTGTGACATATTTTAAAAATAAGCAAAATGCATAGCAGCCAGCGACTGCGGCTAGTGTTTTCTGTTGATCAAATAATCAAGCTAAACTCATTATCCAGGTGAAGGTGGATATCAAAAGATCGGAATAATTTGGCATAGAAATCATTTTAAATGTATCGTAAAGGAAATCACGATTTATTTACATAATTTTGAAACTTCAAGAGAACAAGATAATTTGGGTTAAATAGCCGATAGATAGCTTCCCCAAGATTACCTACTTTTAACACAGTTTTCATTTGAATCATATACCGAGAGAATTTTTTTTTTCTACTATACGCTTAGTGAGTGCCTTTTTTCTTTGTGTCTTGCAGGAACTTTAGGGTTGATGCAATGGGTAAGCGCGTTCTTTTCCGCGCCTGTTTTTAGTCGACCGCAACTGGGAACTTTCTATTTGCACTAACCAGTGGTTGCAAAGGGATTCAATTTGAATACATTAATAGTCCACCACTACGACTAGTACTTATAAAAAATAAAATTGATATTTTATATATAGTTTAATACACATTTCATAATTTTATGAAACATTTTTTTTTCGCAACAGTGGTTTTAGAGAGGATAGGTTTTTATATTTTGTTTGTATATGTTTTTAGTCTACCGCAACAGGGAACTTTCCATTTGTACTTACTGCCATCAGTAAACGTTCATTTCAGTTGTTATTTAACTGGGGGGGGGGAGGGTAGGTGGGGTAGCCAAATGCATACGGAGGAGCATTGCACGAGGTTACCATGAGAAAGGTTCAATCTTAATGTGTAGTGCATCGCATTTATATCTCAAGACTATTTTTCCTAATTGATTCTTATTTTTCGTTTTTAATCACCTATATGAACTTTTTTTTTTGAAACTTGTATTGTTGTAATGTTCATTTCTAGGCAACAGAAAACTTTATGCATACAAAAGTAAAATTGCTCTACAATTTCACAGTACATATCAGCAGTTACATTATACACTTCGGGAATAACATTTCTGTAAGCTCCAGTGGGCTTCAATGAATACATTAGCAGTCCACCACTACGACTAGTACTTTCAGTTGAGCCAATCATCAACTATAAATCATTATCCATGTGAATCTTGAATTCAAAAGATCAAAATAATTTGGCATACTAATGATATAAATGTTTTTGAAAAACAAATTGTGATTTATTGTAATAAAGTCATAGAAATTTTACACAGTGATGAATCAGCAACTATACTCTATACATTCTTAACCATAATAGTGAGACTTTAAGAGAACGAAGTAATTTAGCGACTTTACGATTTGACTCACCAAGAACAGTGAGGTATTTCTTTTACATTATGTAAATGAAATATCTGTATGGTACCTAGTGATTTATGGTTTTACATTTTGTAGTAAACTAAATATAAAATATTAAATTTATTTTTTATAAGAAATATAGGTATCTGGTAACACTGGGAGGAGGTTACACAGATGTCTCGCCACATGCTTGTGGAGGAGCATTACACGAGGTTACTACGAGAAAGGCTTAATCATATTTTGAAAAACTATTATTTTTCCTAATTGATTCTTAATTACTGATTTTAATAACACATAAAAGTTTTTTTTTAATGTATTGTTGTAATGTTCATTTCTAGGCAACAGAAAACTATGTGATAAGAAAAGTAGAATTATTTCAAAATTTCACAGTACATATAATCAGTTACATTCCAGCAAAAAACGATCAACAAGAATATACTGTAACGAAACCATTGAAAGAACCTTTTGGGTTCATTAAAACCTATCCTTAATATCCTTTAGTCCATTTTGCTTATTTTTAAAATTTGTCACAATTATCCATAAATAAATGAGGGAAAACCCAGTAGTTGATCAGTGCTGTCTTTCTTAATCTAAAATACCGACCTCTAGATGTAGGTGACCGAAAATGTAGGTTCCTCTAGATTAACAGTATATTGCAGTGGACCAACTTTAGGATTGATTCAATGGGCAAACGCCGTTCATTTCCGCGCCTATGTTTGTAGTCGACCATAGCAGGACACTTTTCTTTTGTCCTTATTTCCATCAGTTAGTGGTCCTTTCATATTTTGTTGCTATTTTACTGAGAGCCGCCACAAGGGACGGGACGGCCGTGCAGGTTGGGGCATAGGGCCCAGAGCGCACGGTTCGGAACGTATGTTACATTCTATACTTCAAGAATAAAATTTCTGTACTAATGAGTAGTCGCAAAGGGATTCAATGAATACATTATCAGTCCACCCCTACGACTAGTACTTATAGAAAATAAAATTAATATTTTATATATAGTTTAATACACATTTCATGATTTTATGAAATATTTTTTTGGGGAGTAGTGGTCTTAGAGACGATAGGTCTATGCTGCATGCATTAGAAGTCTGCTACACCGGGCATTCAGGGAGGCGAACAATCAACAAGAAAGATTGGTAACGAAACCATAGGTAGGCCATCTTGGGTAGCTTAAGGCTAAAAATCTTTTAGTTCCTCATAGTTATTTATGAAATATGTCACAATTATCCATAAATATATGCCGGACTTGTTCCCCCCACCAAGGGCCACCACATGCTAGCGGAGGAGCATTGCACGAGGTTACCACGAGAATGACCTTATCTTAATGGGTTATGCATAGCGTTTATATTTCATATTCTTCACAACGACTATTTTTCCTAATTGATTCTTACTTATAGTTGTTAATAACATTAACTTTTTTTTTTAAAAATGTATTGTTGTAATGTTCATTTCTAGGCAACAGAAAACCATATGATAAGAAAAGTAGAATGCTCTACAATTGTTCAGTACAAATCCACAATTTGATTCTTTACTTCTGTAAAAACAATTTTGTACAAAGTAATGATCGCATAGGTCTTCAATGAATGCATAAGCAGTACGCCACTTTAGCACTACGCAGTAGTGCTTTCAGTTGAGCGAATCATCGACTAAAAATCATCATCATCCGGTTGAAGGTTGATTTCAAAAGATCAAAATAATTTGGCATACTAATGATATAAATGTTTTTGACAAAAAAATTGTGATTTATTGTAATAAAGCGACAGAAATCATACTGTACTCTATAAGTTCTTAACTTATCCTGTGAGAATTTAAGAGAGCAAAGTAATATAGCGATCTACCGATTTGATAATAATCAGATACCAGTGAGATATTTCTTTTACATTATGTAAATGAAATATTTATGTGGTACCTAGTGATTTATGGTTTTACATTTTGTAGTAAACTATAAATAAAATATTAATTTTATTTTTTATTAGAAATATAGGTATCTGGTAAGAGGTTACACAGATGTCTCGCCACATCCTTGTGGAGGAGCATTACACGAGGTTACCACGAGAAAGGCTCAATCTTATTGGCTTGTGATTACCATTTATATATCATATTTTGAAAAACGATTATTTTTCCTAATTGATTATAATTACTGATTTTAATAACACATATCAAGTTTTTTTTTAATGTATTGTTGTAATGTTCATTTCTAGGCAACAGAAAACTATGTGATAAGAAAACCCCAGTACATATTAGCAGTTACATTACAGAAAAATCGATCAACTAGAAAATACAATAACAAAACCATAGGAAGAATCTCTTGGGTGGTTAAAAACCTATCCCTAATATCCTTTACTTCATTTTTGTTATTTATAAAATATGTCACAATTATCTATAAATATATGGGTGAGTAGTTGATCAGTGCTTTCTTTGTTAAACTTTTCAATACAGGGTCCTCTAGATTACCCACTTTCAGCGCAATTTTCATTACAATGATATGATCCACGCTGAGAGTTTTTTTTGCTATATGCATAGTGCCGTTTTTCTGGGTGTCTCTTGTAGGTTCATTAAGGTAGAAAAACGTAGGGTTGATGAAATTGGAGGACACGTTACTTTTTTTTGTGATTCTAAGTCATATCCATGTTTCCACTCGTTTATCCCTTCTTTCTTTAAATATTATATAAGATCGAACAGAATTATTTCGGGACTCTGTTCCAGAGTTTGGCCTGTAGCTTTGTTTGTTTGTTAGTTTTCAAAGGGCGTTTAAGAGCCTGGTCATCAACGCCCGTTGTTTGTTGGTTTAAGGCCTAGTTGTTCCATAGTCATAACTTTGGTATGGTGTACTGATCCGCACCAGTGGGATTTATTTCCGTGAGATTTGAAATATTACTATAATTAAAGGCTGGTTATTAAGTTAGTCTGATGGATGAATTTAATGACACTTTCTATTACGGATTTAGTGATGACATTCTTCAAAAATATGTTTGACCGTCATATTACTATTACATTTCGAACATTCTGGAGGGGCCTCTCCTGTTATGAGGTGGATGTTTTTCAATCGGATATGTCCTATTCTTAGTCAGGTGATCACTACTTCTTCACGGCGTCTGCTTCGGGTTGATGTAATCCAGGACTTCACATCTTTCTTTATAAGTTTCAACTTACTGGGTGGACTTTCATCCCATATTGCCTGGCATCTTTTATTAATACATTCCTTTAAAGGGCGAGCAAGTTCTTTTGCAGTTAAGATTGCTGCGGTTCTACCTGGGAGGACTAGTGCTTCTCTAGCAGCTTTGTCGGCCATCAATGCAAAAGTAAAGGGCGGATGCTATGGCATTTAGTTCTGCGGTGTATATATTAGAGAGATGATGCAGTTTTCTCTTATGGGTTGTGTTTTGTGTCAGAAAAGCAGATCCTGTTGCGTTAGTGTATTAGGCCTGTAGCTTTTAGCAGTAGCCTTTATTCTAGACAAACCTATATTTGATACAGTTTTAAATTGTTAGCTCTTGTTGCAAGTTGTTTCATTTCGTCGTCATATCACAGGTTATTTATAATATTACGTATGGTGAAATTTTATTTCTATGGACTGGTTTTTAATAATATATTTATTCAGGTTGAGCGGAAATTAAAAATTTTGCCCCTCTCACACCAAGATTTTTTTTGTCCTTTATACCGTTGTTGCCTTGTTTTGGATATTTACTAAGAAACGTATGTTTACTTATGTTTCCATTCGTTTATCACTTTCTTTAAATATTTTATAAGATCCGACATAAGTATTTCGACATTCTCTTTCAGAGTTTGGCCTGCAGCTGTCAGTAGCCTCAATTCTAGACAAACCTATATTTTGTATACTTTTAAATTTTTATAAATTATTTATAATATTATACACGATGGAATTTTATTTCTATGAACTTGTTACGCCATGTATAATAATTAAATTGTAAATGGTTTGTAAATAGGCAGTAAATAGATTTAATTACATATTTAATTTGTATTTTGGTTGGAAGTTGGCTTTGTTTAAATGAAGAGAATTATACGTGTGTGGCAGTGAAATACTAGCCAATGGAATTATTTGCCACTACAATACAAGTTGAGGGCTAAGTTAAAGGGCCTAAGTACAGTTGCCCAGTCGCTATACTCCAGTCACCAGACCACTGCGTGATTTATCGGAGCGCCGCTTCGGTGTGTAAGCTCACAAAAGTGGATTGAGAACATTGTCTCAACGGACTTCAGGACGCCGACCCATCGGAGTTCATCAATTTGTAAAAAAAAAATTGTAACTAGCAATTTTGTTTTTTTTTAATTGTAATTTTTCTAAAACCGAACGACTTTTTATTAAATTTTAATTTTGTTCTATATTTTTGGAAAGTTTCTTTTGTTTTTAATTTAATTTATATATTTACTTTACAAATAAATGTTTCGATCTGAGCCAGCGTTTCTTTTTGTTAAGCTTTCCTACAAAGAGACAGAGTCGATTTGAGGAGGTTTAACAGGACTAGTTGTAATTATTTATTTAGATTGAGTAGAAATTTAAAATTTTGCCCCTCTTGCACCAGGATTGTTTTTGTATATTTACTAAGAAACTATGTATACTAATGTAAGATCAAGTGGAAGAAGGAGGGAACAGTCCAGCAAGACAGCCCCTGTATAAGTTAGTCAATCCTACTTGGCCAATCATCTGGAAACTCAATTATCCTCTCTAATGAGTTTTCATTGATCTTGAATATCTCTTAATTTAGTCAAGATTTCATCATAAACACCTCAGTTAAAAATAACAACTAAAAACTATGGCACTAGAGGCTTCTAATGAACTTTATGGTAGCAGAATTATGAGGGATAAATACTTCGGGTGTAAATCAAGTGAGCAAAAAATAATCTTCAGTATAGTATTTTATATTTCAAGGATTTAATATCGTCAGTACATATTTTTAAAATCAGACATCAACTATACCTAACATTAAAAAACATCATTCATGATCTCATGAAGTTCAATAGTGTATTATGTGTATGTCGTATAGTGTATGTTCAATAATACTTCTGTTGCTAAAAAGTAAATAATATTCAGTCATGTCATTAAAATCTAGCTGAATTACTTCGGCAAGTACTTCATTTTTATATATTTATCAATTAATCTTACGAAAACTGATCAGTGCCTTAATTCCCACTAGTGAATTATTCCCACCAGTGAATTATTCCCACTAGCCAAAACTGATAATCCATATGGATAATTTCATTACATTTAGTATTTAATGTTATGAAATTACTTTGCATACATTAACTAACATAAACAAGGAATGTCCTTCAATTGAAGAATCTACAAGGTTGCTCTAACCTTCAATGGAGTAAGCTTTAATAATTTATTTATTTAATTTTTTTTTACCTCAAATTATGTTTTTTTTATTGGTATTATTGTATGATGATGTTATAATATTTTAATAAACTATTGTGTATTCTTAATATTTACATTAATGTTTATATATAATTATATTTTTAATTATATTAACATAAGGAATAATAAGATATCTGGCGTCAGTTTTATAATTTATTTTCAGGTATATATCTTATAATTATAGTTATATATCTTTTATCTTAATGGCTAGACAGTCATATTTTGGCTATTTTTACAATTAAGATTTTTTTTAGTTATTGGACCTGTCAATTTATGTTTTAGCTTATTTATTCATTAAATTATTTATTTTAACTTATTTATTCATTTAATCTCTTACCTAACTTTTTTTTAAATCTATATATTAGTTTGTTTATTTTAAATTATTTATTTGTTTTTCTGTAAACTCATCTACTGATGACTATTACGTCTTTGGTTTGATTTTAGATTGCTATCTAATGATAAATTCGTTTAATTTGTTTAACGGATCGAACGTAGGTAGTGAATCAGTGGAGAAGGGCTGAGAGAGTGATTGAGGGAGAAAAAATTTGTAAAATAAAATAAAATAAAATTGTCAAATAGAATTAAACTGTTAAATAGAAAAAAAAAAATGTATTTTGTGGGTAGACGAGTATTGATTGTAATAGGAATACATTGGGAAAAAATGATCATTATATCATGTAAATATATGTATTGTATATATGTCCAATCATGGATTGATTGGTATGCTGTGTATTGTTGTAACCCAATGTATTTTGGCAGCATGGCTGAATAAAGCATTTCTCTCTGTTTTGAATCAAGCTTTTAGTATTAGCGGTTACGGCTATAGAGTATACACAAGTAAGTATATATCTTCAGAAGTAATGTCAAACCTAATGATCTCTAAAAAGTTGAAAAATAATTTTGGTTTTGATGTAAAAAATAATTAAACCCCCTATAAATATCAACTTATTTTTTAAAACAAGAATTTTCTTCATGATACTTAGGTGTTGCAAAAAAAGTCATCTTAAGGCTGATCACATAGAGTGCAGATTATAAAGGCTATCAGTTAGGGGACTATCAGTGTCAGTATAACAATCTCTTGAGCATGCAATTATCGTCTCGGCTCCAGTCTTACAAGCTTAGGTATCACTTATTTGCAATGTTTGTCGTCACGAAATAATACATTCCGGAGCCACATAAACTGTCCCAGTCCATCGCTAATAATAGATATTTGACTAATAATAAAATACGTAATTATAATTAGAGACCAATCAATAGGAGCAGGGTAAAGGGGAAGGGAGGTAAATAACAGTTTTTAAGGCCAATAAGTTAATACCCAAGAATATAAATAAAAACTTGTAGGAAGGACTATCTTCTTGAAGGTGGCGTTCAATAAAGGTATCAAAATAATAAAAGAAAACCATTTATTTTTAACCAACGTTAATCCCATATATTTACCTATTGTAATATTCGATATGAGATTAGATGTTACTGTCAGTTTACCTATATATATAAGTTATAGCATTAATCAGCTGTTATTTCAATGAGTAGATAGGCAGATCGAAGATGTATGTATAGAGGTACGGAACACAATATAAGTCAGTCTTTGAGTAACAAGCAAGTTGGTCATTTCTATCTTGCTTTTCTCTTTTTCATTCTTTGAGCTCAAAATAGTTTAACTGGTGCCGAAACCCGGGAATTTTATATACCGGAGTATTTTTTTCTTTTAAGAAGAATTTATTTGTTTATATATTTTGCGATTTTCAAAAATGTTTCCTCTCTCATTTTTTTTTAATAATGGCTGCTAATGGCAACAGTATCGTTAGACGAGCAGTCTTGACCTGAGATTTAAATCAAAATGGGGTCGAGAACGTACCTCCTCCAGAGGGGAATCCTCCACCTCCAGAGTTTCCTCCACTACCAGTCTCTCTTGCAGAAGCACACGCAACAACACTAGAGTGGATCAAAGTACGCACTGCGACGGCCCAAGAATTGAGGAAGGCCGTTTCTGACCTGGAACTGTTTACGGGGGAAACGGGAGAACTGAGCCATTTCATAAAAGTGACGGACTAATAAGCCGAATCGACCGAAAATCTACTCGATAGTGAAGATGCGGAGGCACTAAAAGCAGCGGTCGTCTGCACTGTGAAGAGGAGCATTGTAAACCAGATTCAGGCAGACGAAGTGACCCCATGGAAAGTTATCAAGAAGAGATCAAAGAAGGCATTCGGAGGGGGACGTTGGGCCCTAGAGATTTTTTATGATGATCCGAGAGACAAAGAAACCGAAATAGTCTAGTGGGCAGTATGCCTCGGAACTCTTGGAACGCTACAACAGAATTGCTAATAAACTAAGTGAGATTATGGAAACAATCTAGGTACAGGGTAGGATGCAAGTCCTGTCCACGGTACTAAGGATTCACGGTACTAAGGAGGCACAAATGGGATTAGATGAGCCGGGGTGGACTCGGATGGAATATCATTGGCCAAGAAACATGCCAAACCCTTGGAGAAGGAGAGAACAGAGATATGGTAGAACAGAGAGAGAGCTAGTAACACAGAAAAAAGAAGGAGCCAAGATAAGCCCAGAAACAATGGTCGGCGTGAGGATCGAGGACCGACAAACGGATCCATTAGTGAAGCCATGGAGATGTCCGAGACCTCAGGGACAGAAATTGGGGATAGCCAGCAAGGCAAGAGAAGGACTTGGAGACGAAAAGGAGAAGCAACTAGAATACGAGGAGAGTTCTGAGGAGCGTTCCCACAGAGGGGGTACCGCACGTTGGAGATCAACCATATGAGACGAGAGCACGGCGGTTGCCTATAATAGAGATAGTAGGAGTGAGGTTTCTGGTAGACACTGGTAGTTCCACTACTATCATGTGTCGAGAAGCTGTGGAGAAGTTGTGTAGTGGAGAGAGAGATCACACCGGATTCAGGTATGTCAGTGAAGGTTAATCACCCTGGGTGGCCCTTGTGAGGTAGAGGGGGAGGCGGACATAGGTTCGAACCATTGGGGATTTAGTAAGGGCATCTTGAAATTGCATATCATAAAGACCATGCCGAGGGAATATAAAGTAATTGTGGGGTGTGCTTCTACTATC
Source organism: Halyomorpha halys (assembly GCF_000696795.3). Taxonomy (NCBI): domain Eukaryota; kingdom Metazoa; phylum Arthropoda; class Insecta; order Hemiptera; family Pentatomidae; genus Halyomorpha; species Halyomorpha halys. Next base: position 52,980 of record NW_027113820.1, on the reverse strand, counting down.
TGCTAGGGAAGGTGGGTGTTTGGATTAAGGATATCAAGGGAAAATAGAGGATTAAGATAGGAGGTAAAATATATATATATGTCGTCAACAATAGAGGAACGAGGTTACACGGATTGGGGAAATTAATCAAGTTGAGGACTGGAGATAGCGACTCAAGAGGGAATACCAGGATATTTTTTCTAAAGAAGGGGATATCCTTGGGGTGACCAGGAAGACTGCCCATGAGATCCCACTGAAGCAGGACAGGGTGGCATACGTAAAGGA
>NW_027113820.1:40621-48161 GCF_000696795.3 Halyomorpha halys | reverse complement strand
TGCTATTTTTACTGGACATCACCATATGGAAGTATCTCATACCATAATGGTGAGTCGAGGTAAGAAAATAAAATAAAATAAGAAGTTATAAAATAAATCAATTTTAGTTTGCGTATTTATTACGTAATTAAAGGTGAAAATACAGCGCGGTCCTGCCTCAATGCCTGCCAGTGAGCAACTGACAAAGGCTGGAGTTGTTATCTCTAATACGAGTCTATGGCTGCTGTTAGGATTTAGGAACGTATACACGGTTCACTAAAAGTTTAGAAATAAGCGACAACTCACCTATATTTTAGCTCTCAGGTGAGCAGTATCACTTATTGTTCCACTGACACTGTTTTTTTCACTACTGTTTTAATGTTAGTTCACTGAAAAATCCGGGATAAATTAGAAAGTTTAAAACGACAGGGAATCATTATTGGACAGTACGTCTCCATACAATTGTCCATTGTGGGTGGTGAAAAACATCACGCCAGGCGAAAATACCGAGAACAGGGTTGTGATAGGCTAATGTAAGCTGAATGAAAATACAATTGATGAGAAATATCCGATCCCCTGATTCGAAGAGATTTTGGACAGGTTAAGCGGGGCGACGGTATATAGCACATTGGACTTGAAGGCTGGGTATCATCGAATAAAAATGCATCCTAATGATCAACATAAGACGGCATTCACTTTTGAGATGGGTCACTATGAGTTTACAATGATGCCATTTGGTCTTAAAAACGCCCCCATAACCTTTTAGCGCCGGGCGGACGAGTTTCTGAGAGGAATTGATGAATCCATCTGTCAGATTACATGGATGACCTCCTTGTGTTCAGTAGGAACGAGGTTGAACACGTGCAACACTTAAATAGCGTGTTCCAGAGAATAAGGCATTTTGGGCTCAAATCGTCGGCGCTGGGGTACTCCTTGGAATTGTGTGGGCCGTCACTTTAGACCATATGTGTTCGGTAGAAGGTTCTAGGTACATACTGACCACATACCACTCAAGTGGGTGGGAAAACTGAAGGAATCGTCAGCCAGGATAACTCGTTGGAAGGAGCTTCTAGCACAATAAAACATGGAGGTTATATATAAACTGGGCATAGAAAATGTGGAGGCCGATTGGTTGTCTCGGGCCATAACTACGAACGCCGTGAAACAAGAAAATAGGGAACCGTCCGGTGTCATGAGACAATCTTCTGCGGGAATGGACGCCTAGAGAAGAAGATCAGGATGAAGCGGAAGAAGATGGTAGGGAAGAATCTTCGAATAACAAGAGTTTGGCTGAAAAAGGACCAGGGGCCATAGAGGAAATCGAAGAAATAATTAATGACAAATCATTTTGAAGACGAAAACCCTGGACAGCACATTCGTCCGTTGCAAACTGATTATGGAAACGCTTTTGGAAGACGAACAACAACGAGAAGTCACCTTAGCCTATCATCACCTATAATCACCGCAAAGACTATGCAAGCGTTAAAGAGAAGATACTTTTAGTGGGAAAATAAGGAAGACTGTATCAGAGGTTATAGGGAGCTGTGAGATTTGTCTACGCACTAAGTGCGACACACATCCGCCTAAAGAAAGACAGGAGGAGACACCTCCTGCAGATACACCTCTCAACGATCTACAGGCCGACACTTTCACATGGAGAGGATTTAAATGGATAACCATAATTGACCTCTTCAGTAAGGCGGCAATAGCCACGCACCAGGTGCAAAATAGGTCTTCAGCAGGAAGTATAATTGGCAGCTTTCTGCTTGTGGTTTCAGTTCTACGGAATGCCGGAACGCATCTCATCGGATGGTGGAATTCAAGGTCAAATTTTCTTCCACCATCCGATGAGATGCGTTCCGGAACTCCGTAGAACTCAGTGATACGAAAGGACTTGAATGTGATATTCCACCTCAACACACGAGGAAACCCCAAAAGTAGAGGAGCGGCTTCACGGCACACTGAGCGATCTCCTTCGATTGTACCAGGTCGACCGGACTGGAACCGGACGTGGCAATGCCAATGGCGATTGCGGCATACAATCATTCGGTCCACACCGTTACGGGGTTTTAGGGCATAGTAGCGGACGGTGACGAGATAAGCAACAATCATGTAACTAAGAAGAAGCTATGGGAAAAAGTCCGTGGAAAATTGGAGAGGGAATAAGCCAGGAGAGTAGCTCGGGAGAATTTAAATCTCACAGATAGGAAGAAATGATAAAAATTAGGACAATCGTCTATTGAAAGTTAGGATCAAACAGGGGTAAGGAGATACAGCGATACGAGGGACCATTCAGGGAGATAATAATAAGAGAACATAATGTAACTGTTGAGAGTATTAGAGAACCCAAAAAGCTCAGGACAGTTCATATTGAACAACTTAAAGTCCCACTAACCGAAACTTTTTTTAAGTATGAAGTCATAATTGTATTTTTGTTTTGCTTTTAGTTTGTAATAGAGTTTATGAGGACTGTCAATCCTTTATTTTATTTATTGTATATACTTTATTGTAAATAGTTACTGTTGCTGTATTTTATATTATTTTGTAAAAGTTTACGAGGATTATTCATAAACTGGTGGGGGAGAGTTACAGCCTTAGTCAGCAGTTATTTCAATGTCTGATGATCGAGTAGATCAGCTGATCCAAGATGTATATATAGAGGTACGGAATACAATAAAAGTCAGTCATTTCTTTCTCCCTTTTCTCTTTTTCATTCTTTGAGTTCGCAAACATTTAACGTATATATAACTTAAGTATCGGCGAAAGCAAAATGTCAAAAAAGAGAAGAAGGAATAAGATCTGACACGCTTGGACTGCTGTAACATACTGGCTTTATTGGGTTCAGTACATCTCTTTATATATATTCGATCAGCTGATCTTCTCAGTCAGCTGTTACTTCGATGTCAGCTGACTGAGACCGTGGCTCCCCCCCACCAATTTACGAAAAATCCTCGGAAACTAATAAAATACAATATAATAACATCGGAAACAAAAACAATAATGAAAAACTATTTACAATAAAAAAAAATTCTATATACATATCATTGTAAAAACTCACAAGCTCCCTTAAATAAAGGCTAAATACATAATTTAAACCTAAGAGTAAAATTTAAAAAAAAAATCATATAGTAAATGAACAAGCTAGAATGAAAAAGATAATATTTACAAAAATCAAAAACATAGAATGAAAAATACCATATTTACAAAAATTAATAACAATTTTAACCCCACCCCCCCAAAAAAAACTAATTCTTCTGTAATCTAATCTAGTATGAGAACACTTCAGTTTTTATATTGTCATTGCCGGAAGTGTTAATTCTTCAATATAGACAGTTCTCCTCTTTTTGGGTTCTCTGATACTTTCTATATATATATATATACCTTTAGATTCTTCTGAGCTAGCCTCCTGGATTTTTCCATTTCCATTCTTCCCCGTGCCTTTTCCCATAACTTTCTTTGAGCAACATGGAAGTTGTGTATTTCTTCTGCGTCTGCTGCCGTGCCCTTATAGTCCCGTCGGTGTCCTCGAAGCCCAAAGAGGATCTCAAATGGAGAAAACCCTGTAACTGTATAGACGAGATCACCCAACGTGCCATGAAGCCGCTTTATGCCTCCTCTACTCTTGGGGTGCCCTGGTGTGTTGAGATGTCTTCATTTCTGTTCGAATTATGGCATTGTCGAATTCACTGCCTAAATCTGAAGATATGCACTCCGAAAAATTGAAACCACATTCAGAGAGCTACCAGCACTGCTTCTGACGACTTTTCCTGCACTTGGTGCGCCATTACCACCTTACGGGAGAGATAAATTATGGTTATCCATTCAAATCCTCTCCATGTGAAAGTGCCGACCTGTACATCGTTGAGTGGTGCATCTGCAGTTGGTGTCTCCTCCTGTTTTCCTTTAGGCGTATGTGTGTCGCACTTAGTGCGTAGACAAACCTCACAGCTTCCTACAACCTCTGATATATTCTTCCTCATTTTCCCACCAACAATATCTCCTCTTTAACACTTGCATAGTCTCACGGATTACTTGCTGCACTCAACTTTGAGCAATCCAGTGGTCTTCGTCTTCCATACAATCTGCCGCCTCTTGTCGTTTATTATGTCCTCCCGTTCCTCCATATCTATTGATCTTCTTTCCTCCGAGCTCTCGTTAGGGGAAGATTCCTCCCTATCATCTTCCTCTCACCAATTCTTCTTCCTCTCCCGGTGTCCACTCCCGCAGGAATTGGCCTAGGCGGTTCTCCGGCCTCCTCTTCTACTGCATTTACAGTAATTACTCGAGACAAACAACCGTTCTACCACATTTTATTTTCCTGGTTTATATATTATTTCCATATTATATTGTGCTAGGAGCTCCTTCCAACGCGTAATCCTGGCCGAAGATTCCTTCAACATCCCCACCCATTGCAGAGGCCTGTGGTCAGTTTGTACTTTAAACCTACGAAACACATACAGTTTAAAGTGTTTAACAGCCCATACTATTCCCAAGAGCTCTCGTTCCAACGCACTGTATCTGGTTTCCATCTCTGTTAGGTGCCAGATATAGGCATATGCCACTGGGCGATCTCCCCCTTTACCATCCTGAGACAACACCGCTCCCTATGCATACTTACTCGCATCTGTAGTGATAGTGAACTGCCGAGTGAAGTCTGGGAAAGCAGCATTAGCTCCTGCTGAAGCTTCTCCATGCACCGCCTGATATTGTCTTCTACCAGCGGAGTTATGATCACTTTCTTGCCTTTCTTCAGAAGGTTGTTGAGGGGGGTACTCAGCCATTTCTGGCTCAAAGCTTTCGTAATAATTTGATGTTCCTAACAACCTCCGAACTCCCTTCACATCCCTAAGCACTGTCATCTTCCGTATAGCTGCGACTTTATTTGCGTCGGGTTTAACTCCTTCCCTGGAAAACTTGTGGTCCAAAAAATGTATTTGTTTCTGCCTCAACGATGATTTCACTCGATAATTGGAGGCCAAATTGCCTGATTCTCTGGAATACGCTGTGTAAATATTGCACAAGTTCGTCTTCGTTCTTACGGAACACTAGAAGATCATCCATATAAATCTGGAATACTGATTTGTCTATTCCCCTCAAAACTCGTCCATCAGGCGCTGGAATGTTATAGGAGCATTTTTGAGGCCAAACGGCATCCTTGTAAGTTCATAGTGGCCTCTCTGGAATGTGGATGCCGTCTTATTGATCCTTAGGGTGCATTTTGATTTGATGATGTCCGGCTTTAAGTCCAATTAGCTGAATACCGTCACCCTGTTCAGCTTGTCCAAAATGTTTTTAAATCTAGGATACTTTTCGTCTATGGTATTCTCGTTCAGCTTCCTATAATCTATCACAACTCTGTACTTTTCAGTTTGTAGTTTCACCTGGCGCGCTCTTCTTTTTAACCGCCCACAATGGACTATTGTATGGGGATGTACTATCAATAATTACTCTCTGGGGTGTTTTAAACTTTGAAGATCTTCCCGGATGTGGTGACGTAGCGCCTGCGGGTATCTCCTCTCTTTCACATATGAAACCTTATTTTCTTTTAGTATGATCTCATGGACTGTTTTCCCGGTTGCCCCAAGCATGTCTCCTTCTTTCAAAAAAATATCTCCGTATCCTCTCCTAAGTCTCTGTCTCCAGTCCTCAACCTGACTGATTGCTCCGACCCGTGTCCGCCATCCGATTTTCTTTGTCGATGAAATTTGTACATTTTACCCACCAAGTTAATTCTCCATTTTCCCTTGATATTATTATTCCAAGCACCCACCTTCCCACCCCACAATCACTTTGTATTCCCTCAGCATACTATCTACGATATGTACCGGCCAGTTGCCCCTACTGGTTCAACCCTATCTCCACCTTCAGGGTGATCAATTTACATTGACATTTCTGAACCTCGTGTGTCTCTTCTCCATCACAGAGCTTTTGCAAGGCTTCTCGGCACATGATGGTGTTGGAACTGCCTTTGTTCACCAGGCAACTCACTTCTGCTATCTCTATTATAGGCAGACCGTCGCTATTCTCCCTCACCTTATAATTCAGCAGTGTGCGGTCGCCCCTCCCCTGACAACCCCTTCCGAAACCTTGCGTCTTCCTCTCACCAGTCCCTTGCCTCCAATTATCCTCTGTTACCTCGTTTTCATCCTCTTGTTCCACAACCGAGACACTTACGGTCCTCCCGCCGACTATTGTTTCTGGGTTTAGCTAGGCTTCTTCTATTTTCTTGGTTACAAGCTCTCTCTCTTCTACCCTCTCCGTGTTCTCTCCTCCTCCAAGGGTTGGGCATGTTTCTGGGCCGTTGGTATTCTATTCGGGTCCACACTGGCTCTTCTACTTCCGTTCGGGCCTCCACCTCTAGCGCTTGTTTCCATGAGATCTTGAGAAATATCCACAAACGACCGCTTTCTCGGAAATCCTTACTTCATCCCTAGCTCCTTAGCCCACTGTATCTTTAATGCCAGGGATAAGAATTGCATCCGACCCTGTACCTAATTGTTTCCATTATTTCGCCGAGTTTATCTTGTATTCTATTAAGGCGTGCCAGGGGTTCCGCAGCATATTGCCCTATATAGACTGTTTAGGTTTCTTTGTCTCCCTAATCATCATAAATTCATCGTCCTCCTCCGAACGCCTTCTTTAATCTTTCTTTGATACTTCTCCAAGGGGTCTTTTCGTCCGCCTGAATCTGATTGAGGATGCTCCTCTCCACTCTGCAGACATCCGCTGATTTTAATGCCTCCACATCTTCGCTATCGAGTAGATTTTCGTTAGACTTCGCATCAATTCGGCTTATCAGTCGTCGCCCCTATTAAAAAGTGATTCAATTCTCCAGTTACTCTGGTGACGTCCGACACCGCTTTCCTCAGGTCCTGGGTGGTTGTCGTACCGACCTTAATCCATTCTATAGGTTGGTTGGCTGCAGCTGGGTTGGTGAAGTTCTGACCTTCGTTGTTTAGAACTGCTGCTCTCACTATTCCGTTGCCTGCCATAAATCAGAGAGAACAAAGGGAAAGAAAAAAAAAATTCTTCAGACTAAAATTTGTTTTAAAAGGTCCCGGTTTTGGCACCACTTATGTATCGGCGATAGCAAAATGTCAAAGAAGAGAAGAAGGAATAAGATCTAACACGCTTGGACTGCTGTAACATACTGACTTTATCGTGTTCGTTACATCTCTTTATAAACATTCGATCAGCTGATCTTCTTAGTAGGCCGACATCGAAGTAACAACTGACTCAGACCGTAACTTATATATATATTATAAAAAATCTTACCCTTCCTAAGGGTTAGCCTAGGAAGTAGGGACATTCTTCCATACCTGACTTCCCCCCATTTTCTTAGTCGTTCGCTGTTTCATTCAGACAGGTGATTACTCCTATGTTTATTGTTTATTTTTATCAATTTTCCTAATATCTCCCTTTTACATATTACTATATTTTATCTATACCATATCTACTTTACCTAGTGGTTCTAAAACTACCTCTTTACCACATTTTAAAGAAAAACGAATTCTGACAAATGATTTTAGAAACGATGAATTCAAAACCAGAGAATTCTACC
>NW_027113820.1:30454-39673 GCF_000696795.3 Halyomorpha halys | reverse complement strand
TAATTATGAACATTCAAGAGAATCTGTGATACCGAAAAGACAATTGAAAAGAAATCAACAATATAACTGGATAGAAAACCTGTTGAAGAATCCTCTAGCCTCTTATCAGGACCAAAAAAGATGGAATAAAAAAAAATTAAAAACAATAAAAGAGAATTTATACCACACAAAATGATTAAGATTAAAACTGACAAGCAAAATAACAGGATAACAAAAGTATTGAAGAATCCTTTAGCCTCACAGCTTATCATGGACTGCACTGAACTGAACACACAGAGATTAAAATCAAAAATTATTAAGATAAATAGAAAACAACACGCAATATAACATGATACTAAAGGTATGAAGTATCCCTAGCCTCTTAGTAACGCCAAAAAATATGGAATACAAAAATTAAAAATAATAATAGAATAGAATCTGTGACACACCGAAAACGAAAAAATGATGAAAAAAGTTGAAAAGCAATTAGTAATATAGTTGGATATAAAACCTATTGAAAAATCTTCTAGCTTCTTACTAGGGCCAAAAAATATAGAGTAAAAAAATTAAAAATAATAATAGAATAGAATCTGTGCATCACAGAAAACGAAAAAGCGATAAAGACAGTTGAAAAGCAAACAGTAATATGATTGGATAACAAACGAATTCCCTAGCCTCTTAGCAGCACCACAAAAAAAAGAAAGAAAAAAAAGAAAATGAAAGAATGAAATAGTAATTCTATTAGAAGAATTTAGAACAAGAATATTTAAGAACATGCAAGAAAATCTATGCTACCCAGAAATAGGCAAAATAATGATTAAAATTGAAAAGCAACAAGGGATATAATTGGAAAACAAACGTATTTAAAATCATCTAAACTCTTGGCATCGTAAAAGATAAAGAAAAAAAGAAATTATGTAACAAGCATTAAAACTAGTTAAAAAAAGTATTGAAGAATCCTTTAGCCCCTTACCAGCACCAAACAATATAGAATAAAAAAAAATTATACAAGAGTATCTGTGCCACACAGAAATCCAGAAAAACAAAACAAGGGAATCAGTGCCAACAGAAATCGAAAAATCGATATAGAAAATTGAAAAGGAACAAGAAATATAACTGGATATAAAACCTATTGAAGAATCCTCTAGCCTCTTACTAGGCCCAAAAAATAAAGAATACATTTTTTTTTTTTAGAATGCAAGAGAATCTGAACTACACTTAAATTGTCAAACAATTATAAAGACAAATCAAAAGCAATACTCAAAATAAATGAAAATTCCTTTAGCCTCTTAGTAGCGCCAAAAAGAAATGAATCCTCTAGCATTTCAGCAGCAAAAATAAATGAATGATAATGTAAATTTGTTATAAGAATTTGGAACAAAACTATTAAATATTATACAAGAATTATGTGTGCCACACTGTAATCGAAAAAGTGATGAGGATAGTTGAAAAGCAACCAGCAATAAAACTGGGATTAAAAAAGTATTCATAGATCCCCAAATGTCTGAACAGTGAAAGAAAAAAAAGTTTAGAAAAACTAATTCCTTTCCGAACATTTAACGCTATTTATTTAAGAATATACAAGAGAATCTGTGACAAAAACCGAAAAGACAATTGAAAGGAAACCAACAATATAACGGCATAGAAAACCTATTGAAGAATCCACTAGCCTCTTACCAGCGCCAAAAAATATAGAACAAAACAATAAAAAATTGTACATGAGAATCTGCCAATAGCAAGGAATCTGTGCCATACAGAAATCGAAAAAATGATGAACACAGTTTAAAAGCAACCGGCAATATAATTCGATTTACCAAATACAGGTTACAAATCTCTTGAGTGGAATTGCTAATTTGATTTACTTCCTATTATAAATAGAAATATGCTTAATGTTTTGATTGAATGAATAAATTTAGGAAAAAATAAACTATTGATGTAGCTTTCATATTTAAACAAAAGGTAACTAGTTATTAGTAACATTCATTGAAACTAAAGTATATTTTTTCATGATATTTCTCTTTCTATATTAATAGTATGAAAAATCATTTTTGTTAAAAAAAGTTTTTTAATTTAATATGCATCGTTGAGTTTTTTTTTTGGTTTTCGTGGATTCGTATGTGAATTAATTAGAAAAAAAAATTTTAACATCACAACATGCTGAAAAAGATGGTTCCCTAGCTGTAGCGGGCGTTTTTGCAGTTGAGCAGTATCTGCTGAAAAGGGAAGATAAGGAAGAGGTACGACATAAATATGAGAATGTACAATATATGTAAAATGTAGGATTTGAATATTTATTTCAATCACTAAAGAAAAACTACAGTCATAATAACTGGATAACAAACGTATTAAGGAATTCTCTAGACTCATAGCTGCGAAAAAAAAAAATAATGAAATAAATTGTAATTATATCAGAAGAACCTGACCATTCAGAACATGATTTATAATTTGTGCCACACTGAAATCGAGAAAGTTATTATAACAGTTGAAAAGCAACCAGCAACATAACTGGTTATAAAACCTACTGAAGAACCCTCTAGCCTCTTACCAGCGCCAAAAAATGCAGAACAAAACAATTAAAAATTATACAGCAGTACAATACAAGCAGTAATATGACTGAATAAAAACTGTACGAAGAATCTTCTAGCATCTTACCAGTGCCCAAGAAAAATAAAAATTTATAGTAATTCAATAAGGAGAATTTAGAACTAGAGTATTTAAGAACATACTAGAGAATCTGTGCCACTCAGAGATTTAAAAAAAACAATTGGAAAACATCTAGTAAAATAACTGCAAAACAAACGGGTTAAAGAATAAAAGTGCCTATTACCACAGGGCCAAAAATATAGAACAAAACTATTAATAATTGTACAAGATAATGCTACACAGAAATCGAAAAGTGATGAAGATCATTCATAAGCAACATGCGAAATAACTATATATAAAACGTATTGAAGAAACCTCTACCTTCTTACTAGTCCCAAAAATTTAGAATAAAAAAATTCAAGAGAATTTGTGCCCCACAGAAATTCCACCACTATATGAATACACTTAGAGACAGATGCATGGAAAAAAATTAAAATCTTAAAAGTCCTCGGCAAAATATCATGGGGAGCTGATAGATCAACGATGCTGAAAATATACAAGGCCCTAATGTGCTCCAAACTTGATTATGGAAGTTTTCTGTATGGCTCAGCCCGTTTCCAAAGCCTAGCCAAACTCGACACCGTTCAGAACACCGGAATCCGCATTGCCACAGGTGCCTTTAGGACCAGTCCAATCTTAAGTCTATGAGCTGAATGTATTCTGTTCTACCCTGTTATTCTGGTGACAAATATTAGCAACAAATTATCTTTCCTGCAACTCTCGCATCCAATTTATAAGTACATTTTCAATTCTAAATTCTCTAGACAGTTCCAAAAGAAGAAAACAACAATACTATATCTCGCTGAACGATTATCGGTCGTTGTCACAAAACTGAAAGCAAGACCAATCAACACACCAGAAAATAACACGCCCCCCTAGACCTAAAAACGTCCAAATGTAAACTATCTAAATACCATAAACAAAATACAACAGCGTTACTAACCCCGAAAAATATAGAATCAAAAAATTTAAAAAAACACAAGAGAATCTGTACCACACTGAAATTGAAAAAAATATTAAGACAATTGAGCAGTAACAAGCAAAATAACTGGATATAAAACGTATTGAAGAATCCTCTTCCCTCTTACCAGGGCCAAAAAATGCAGCACAAAACAATTTAAAAAAATACAAGAGAATCTGTGCCACAAAGAAATCGAAAAATCGATATAGACAATTAACAAGTAACCAGCAATATAACTGGATATAAAATCTATTGGAAAATCTTCAGGCCTCTTACTAGCACCAAACCGTATAGAAAAAAAAAGAAAAAGTAAGAACGAAATAGAAATTCTATTACAGGTATTTAGACCAAAACTATTAAAAATTATAGAAGAACATCTGGTCCACACTGGAATCGGAAAAGTGATGTAGACAGTTAAAAAGCAATAAAACTGGATTAAAACTTATTGATGAATACCCAAGCCGCTCAGCAGCAGAAGAAAAAAAAAAGGTTAGAAAAACTAATTCTAACAGAAGAGCTTAGAAACAATGAATTTAAAATCAAACAAGCAAAATAACTGGATAAAAAACGTAATGAAGAATCCTCTAGCCTCTTGCCAGCACCAAAAAATGCAGAACAAAACAATTAAATATAATACAAAAGAAACTGTGCTACACAGAAAACGAAAAATCGATATAGGCAATTGATAAGCAACCAGCAACATAACTGGATATAAAACCTACTGAAAAATCTTCTAGCCTCTTACTAGCCCCAAAATATATAGAATAAAAAAATTTAAAAAAAAATACAAGAGAATCTGTACCACATTGAAATTGAACAAAATATGAAGACAATTGAGCAGTAACAAGCAAAATAACTGGATATAAAACGTATTGAAGAATCCTCTGGCCTCTTACCAGCGCCAAACAATGCTGCAAAAATCAATTAAAAATAATACAACAGAATCTGTGCCACACAGAAATCGAAAAATCGATATAGACAATTAAAAAGTAAGCAATAAAACAGGATATAGAATCTATTGAAGAATAAAAGAAATAAATAGTAATTGAAAAAATAATGAACACTATTAAAGATCAACAAGTAAAATAACTGGATAACAAACGTATTGGACAATCTTCTAGCCTCTTACCATATCATAGAATGTCAAAAATTTTACTGAATCCTCAAGCCTTTTAGCAGCACAAAAATAAAATGAATCGAAACAGAGATGAAGACAGTTGAAAAGCAACCAGCAATATAACTGGATTAAAAAAGTATTGATGAATACTAACCCTCTTAGCTGTGACAAAAAAAAAAACAAAAAGAAAGAAATAGTAATTCTATTAGGAATATTTCTAACCTGATTATTTAAGAACATTCAAGAGAATCTGTGCCACCTTGAAATTAAAAAAATGGTTAAGACAATTAAAAAGGAATCAGCAATGTAACTAAATATAAGCAAAATAACTGGATAAAAAACCTAATGAAGAATCCTCTAGCCCCTTACCAGCGCCAACAAATTTCTAAAAACAATAAAAATAATACAAGGGAATCTGTGGCACACAGAAATGGAAAAATCGATATAGAAAATTGAATAGAAAATAGCAATATAACTGAATATAAAACCTGTTGAAGAATTCTCTAGGCTGTTACTAGCCCATAAAAATATAAAATAAAAAAATACAAGAGAATCTGTAACACACTGAAATTAAAAAAATGGTAAAGGCAATTGAAAAACAAAAATTAAAATAAATGAAAAATCCTTTAGCCCCTACGCAGCGCCAAAAAGAAATGAATCCTCTAGCCTTTCAGCAGCACAAAAAAAAAAAAATGTAAAATGTAAAAAGTGATGAAGTCCATTCAAAAGAAACAAGCAAAATAACTAGATAAGAAACGTATCAATGAATATTCTAGCCTCTTACCAACTCCAAAAAATATAGAACAAAACTATTAAACATAATAGCAAAGAATCTGTGCCACAGAGAAATAAAAAAAAATATGAAGACGAATTACGAAAAGCAACCAGCAATATACCTGGATTAACAAAATACAGGGTACAAATCTCTTGAGAGGAATAGCTAATTTGATTCACTTCCTATTATAAATAGAAAAATGCTTACTGTTTTGATTAACTGAATAAATTTTAACTTACATTATATTTTAAATTATAACAGTAGAAAAGCAGCCACCCATAAAACTGAAATTGTTAAAATGATGGCAATAAGCATAATATCTGGATAAAAACCTAATGAAGAATCATTTAGTCTCTTACCAGTGCCAAAAAATCTAGAAAAACAATAAAAATAATACAAGGAAATTTGAGTCACACAGAAATTGAAAAATCGATATAGTAAATTAAAAAGCAACCAGCAATATAAGCGGAAATAAAACCTATTAAAGAATCTTTTAGCCTCTTACTAGTACCAAAAAATATAGAATAAAAAAAATAAAAATAACAAGATAATCTGTGTCGCACATAAATCGAAAAATTGATGACAGTTGAAAAACAAACAGCAATATAACTGAATAACAAACGTATTTCAGAATCCCTAGCACCAAAAAAAAATTGAAAGAAAGAAAAAGTATTTCTATTAGAAGATCTTAGAACAAGAATATTTAAGAACATTTAAGAAAATCTCTGCCAACCTGAAATTGAAAAAAATAATGATGAAAATTGCAAGCAACAAGCGAAATAATGGGATAGCAAACGTATTGAAGGATCCTCTTAGCAGCCTAAAAAATAAAGAAAAAAGGAAATAAAGTAACTAGCAATAAAAGCAGTTAAAAAACTTATTCAAGAAACCTCTATCCTCTTATCCAGGACTGTAGATTTTTTTAATGAACACATTGAATCTGAACTACACTGAACCGAACACACTGAACCGAACACACTGAAATTGGAAAAAAAATGATGAAGATCAATAAAAACAACACGTAATATAACAGGATATATGTCGGACGTATGAAGAATCCCTGAGCCTCTTAGAAACGTATAAAAAAGAAGGAAAAAGAAATAGTAATTCTATCAGAAGAATTTAGAACCAGACTACTTAAGAACATAATAGAGAATCTGTGCCAGTCTGAATTAAAAAAAAAAAAAAATGTAAAGGCAACTGAAAAGGAAAACTCAGAATAACTGAAGAATTCTCTAGCAGTTGGATATTTTATTGGTGGATCTGACCAATTGACTGACTGGATCGAACCATTAACCACAGCGCCAAAAAATTTAGAAAAACAATTCAAAACAATAAAAGAGAATCTTTGTCGCACATAAATCGAAAAACTGATGAAGACAATTGAAAAACAAGCAGCAATATGACTGGATAACAAACGTATTTCAGAATCCTAGCCTCTTAGCAGCTACAAAAAAAAAGTAAAAGAAATTGAAAGCAAAAAAAGTAATTCTATTAGAAGAATTTAGAAAAGGAGTATTTAAGAAAATCTCTGCCACCCTGAAATTGAAAAAAATAATGATGAAAATTCAAAAGCATAAAGCGAAATAATGGGTTAGCAAACGTATAGAAGAATCCTCTAAACTCTTAGCAGCCTAAAAAATAAAGAAATAAAGTTACTAGCAATGAAGCAGTTAAAAAACGTATTCAAGAAACCTCTATCCTCTTTTCAGCACCAGCAAATAAAAACAAAACAAAGAAAATCTGAAGAATCCTCTAGCTGTTGGATAATTTATTGGTGGATCTGTGGTAACACTGTCTCGACAACGTTTAATGTATAACCTTGCACATTGTATATACGAGTTAGTCTCTTCTACTGTTCCGTTGCGTGTTGTCACTGTGTTCAATAAATATTGTCATAACTCCATGAACTGTATTATTTAAAAAGACTGTATGATTTAAACTGTATGTATGAATACTATGACTGATGATACTAACTGTATGATTTAAAAAGACGAGTTGGACTTCTCTGTATGCTTATACCTACAAAACTAGAAGACTGTGATTCGGTAGAAGAATATTTGAACCAGATAATTACAACCGCTTATAAGTTCACGTGAGTTGGTCTCAAAGTGAGTGATAAATAAGTTGGAACATTCCTTCTTGCCGGATTACCGAGCCGTTTTGAACCAATAATTATGGGCATTGACAGTTTGGGCTCGGCCGTAACCACTGATTCGGTTAAAACAAAACTATTGCATGACCTTTCCATTTTAAAATCAAGCTTAGAAAATAATAATTGTCGCAACTCAAATTCCGCTTAGTACGGCCATAGTTGCAAAGGAGGTTCTGTTCAGTGCAAGGAATTTCTGAAATTCAAGAAATATAAGCAAGGTAAAGCAGATAAAAAGCCTTTTAATGGTCGTTTCCAGAGTAACGGTTACGGACACATTGGCAAGAACTGTTCTTCACCCGGAACCGGTAAAAGGAGCGGAAACAATCCGAACAAGGGTGCAGATACGTCGCTATTTGCAGCATTTGTTTCACGATCCTCTGATAATTCTGAATTTTTTCTGGACAATAGTGCGTCTTGTCACCTGTCTAGAAGCCCTGAAATGTTGACAAATTCAAGAAAGGCTGAAAAAATATCTATCACTGCCGCTAACAATGAGGGAATAACGCCAAATAATACCGTTGGCAATATTTCATTATCATTGACGATTTCAGGTAATAATCCCTCAAAAATAAATGTTAACAATGTATATTACGCTCCAGAACTAGAGGTGAACTTCCTATCAGTGAGAAATTATCAGTAAAGTACATTGCGTAGTATTCAATAGAAACGGAGCAAAAATATTCAACAGCTGTCCAGCAAACTGAACTCAGCCCCAAATCTACGCCTTGCATATTTTTAGGATATTTTCAAGACATAAAAGGGTACAGATTGTATGACCCTCAGAAGAAAATTACCTTCGTATCAAGAGATGTAATATTCTCCAAAAATCGGTGGGGCAGTTCATTACTAGAAAACACTTCTGAAGGTACCGATATAAACTTCTATGTGCTTTCCAACGAATCCAATTAGGAAGAGGAAATTGTTGAGGAAAATTTTAATTCTGGCTTCGACGACATATCAGAATCACAGCCATCGACTGATGATGATTTTTCGGAAAGAGACATACAGTCTGACAGCGGTACTCCTCCACATCTGCAGAAACCAGCTGCAACCAAGATTATGACCCGGATTTTGTTCCACCGACGACCGTTTTGACATCAAAACGACAACCAAAATCTACCAGAACTAAGAGAAACAGGCGACCAGCAGCTATACTGGAAAATTTTTAAACTTATTCAGCTTTCTCAACTGGGTCCAAGTTGTCAGATCCGATGTCTTATGATGATGCGTTACTTAGTCAGAATAATCAGTTGTGGGTTGATGCTATGGAACGTGAATTGAAGGCGCAAATAGACAACAGAACCTGGGAATTGGTCGAAATCCCTGGTTAAAACTATCCCTCGAATGCAAATAGGTCTTCAGAACGAAAAAGGATGTCAGTGATAAAATAACAGGTGATAAAACGAGACTTGGTGTCGATTTACCCAAAAGAAGGGAGGATGACAGTAGTGAGAGTATGGGCGAGCTGGGACACTTCCGTGGGCAGCCAATCAGAAGCCAGCATTTTGATGACGTCACACATGGCGGGAGATTTGAATTCAAATATTCGGCTCGACCCCCCCTTAACCACCCACGTGGTCTGTCACGTG
>NW_027113820.1:22223-22834 GCF_000696795.3 Halyomorpha halys | reverse complement strand
ATAAAAAGTGGTTATCTTGCCCTTTGATGGGTGGTGTGGTGAAAACAAAATAAAAATAAAATGGCTTCCAGGCACACTTAGCCCCTATGAAAATGCACAAGTATTTGAAACATCAGAAAAATAAAATGGTGGGCGAGCACAGTCAAGTGGGTACCTGAAGTTATGAGTGGTTAAGATTATGACAAGCTAAATTTAAATTTAAATTCCCCCAGATACTCATAATAAGTGGCGGCCGGGTACACTCAGCCTCTTCCAAACTCGTAAGTCACGTGATCAATATAGTGGTGAAGGAAAAGAAGAGGATCGCGAGACCCTCATAAATAAAATGGCGGCCGGGTACACTCAGCTTTTGCCAAAGCCGTAAGTCTCTCAAACAGGATACAAAGATGGTTGGGCACACGCAGCCCCTGGTTTTAGTATAAAAGTGGGTACCTGATCTATCAATAGGTGGTGGTGATGACGCGAGAACCTCATAATACAATGGTGGTGATAAAAAACAAAATGGCGGTCGGTTACACTCAGCCTCTGCCAAATCTGTAAGTCTCTCAAATAGGGGAAAATTGGCGGCCGGGCACACTCAGCCCCTGGTTACAGTATAAAAGTGGGTACCT
>NW_027113820.1:21262-21573 GCF_000696795.3 Halyomorpha halys | reverse complement strand
TATCCGCTGAGGAACCTAAAATAGAGGATATTATTGTTCAATGTCAAAAGTATTAAAATATAAGAGAGATTAAATAGTCCCACATAGTAACAAATCTAGAGGGAATTAAGGTCGAAAGTCGGAATGATTAAACAATGAGGGGTATTAAGAAGGCTTGCTTCTCATTTTTTTATTTTTAAGGGCTTAGCAGATCAAGGTCGGATTTTGTTATGTTTACGAGACTCGCAATAAAATGGCGGCAAACGAAAAGAATAAGATCGCGAGACCCTCATAATAAAATGAAGGCTAACGAAAAGAAGAAGATCGCGAGA
>NW_027113820.1:19717-21212 GCF_000696795.3 Halyomorpha halys | reverse complement strand
ATGCTGTTTGAGAGGCTTATTGGTTTTGGAAGAGGCTGAGTCTAACCGGCCGCCATTTCGTTTTTGATAGCCACAATTTTATTATGAGAGACTCGCGTCCTTTTTCTTTTCGTTCACCGCCATATTGGCAGGGGCTGTGTCAACCCGGCCGCCATTTTGTTTTTGATTGCCGCCATTGCATAAGAAGGTCTCGCAGCCGTTTTCTTTTCGTTCACCGCCATATTGACAGGGGCTGAGTGTACCCGGCCGCCATTTTCTTTATTGATCACCATAATTTTATTATGAGGGTCTCGCGACCTGTTTCTTTTCTTTCACCGCCATTTTGGCCACGTGACTTATGAAATTGGCATGGGCTGAGTCTACCCGGCCGCCATTTTGTTTTTATGCTGTTTGAGAGGCTTATTGGTTTTGAAAGAGGCTGAGTCTACCCGGCCGCCATTTTGTTTTTATGCTGTTTGAGAGGCTTATTGGTTTTGGAAGAGGCTGAGCCTAACCGGCCGCCATTTTACTTTTGATCGCCGCCATTTTTTATTATGAGGGCCTCGCGACCTTTTTCTTTTCGTCAGCGCCATATTGGCATGGGCTGAGTCTACCCGGACGTCATTTTTATTATGACGGTCTTGCGACTTTTTTCTTTTCGTTCATCGTTACCATTTTATTACCGGGGGGTCTCGCGATCATCTTCTTTTCCTTCACCGCTATATTCCTCACGTGGCATACGGGTATGGTAGAGGCTGAATGTACCCGGCCGCCATTTTATTTATAAGGGTCTTGCTATCCTCTTCTTTTCGTTCGCCACCATTTTACTTATGAGGGTCTCTTTCTTTCCTTTACCGCCATATTGGCTTTTTTCTTTTCGTTCACCGCCATATTGGTCACGTGAATTATAGGATTGGCAAAGGAAGAGTGTACCCGGCTGCCATTTTCTTTATTGATCACCATCATGATATTATGAGGGTCTCGCGATCTTTTTCTTTTCGTTCAGCGCCATATTATGAGGCTGAGTCTACCCGGACGCCATTTTGTTTTTATGTCGTCACCATTTTTATTATGAGGGTCTCGCGACCTGTTTCTTTTCTTTCACCGCCATATTGGCCACGTGACTTATGGAATTGGCAGAGGCTGAGTGTACCCGCCCGCCATTTTCTTTATTGATCGTCATCATTTTTTATGAGGGTCTCGCGACCTTTTTCTTTTCGTTCACCGTCATATTGGTCACGTGACTTATGAAATTGCCGGAGGCTGAGTGTACCCGGCCGCCATTTGGATTTTTTATCACCATCATTTCATTATGAGGGTCTCGCGATCTTCTTCTTTTTGTTAGCCTTCATTTTATTATGAGGGTCTCGTGATCTTATTCTTTTCGTTTGCCGCCATTTCATTGCGAGTCTCGCGAACATAACAAAATCGGACCTTGATCTGCTAAGCCCTTAAAAATAAAAAATGAGAAGCAAGCCTTCTTAATACCCCTCATTGTTTAATCATTCCGACTTTG
>NW_027113820.1:10584-14139 GCF_000696795.3 Halyomorpha halys | reverse complement strand
CACGGAAGTGTCCCAGCTCGCCCATACTCTCACTACTGATGACGAAGAAACATACTCGCCAGTTGTTAGCTATAGCTCCTCAGATATCTTATATCTTTGGCTGCCGAGCACAATCTGGACGTTAATCGGATGGATGCAGTATCCCCATTTCTTCAGGGAGGTAGAAATTTACATGTCCCAGCCACCTGGCTTCAGCGATTGAACTTCAAAAGTGTGTCGACGTCGAAAAAACATATATCTTAAGTCCAAGCGAGCCGAATATGGCATCAAAAATTGGATGCAGTTTTTATAAGAGTTTGGTTTGACTCAGTCAAAATTTGACTCTTGTGTTTATTACAAAATATCAGGAAAATGAATAGTAGCTGTCTGGGTGGATGACCTACTTATTTTTTCAAACAATAAACAATTGAAAAGCTACAACTCACAAAATCATTTACAATGACCGACCTTGGTGGGACCAAATCATTTTTAGGAAATTCTATAAAAGACAGTCGCCAACAGAAAGAGAAAGGGACAATATGAAGAAAATCCCTTACCAAGAAGCTATTGGCAGCCTCTTACTCGCAGCCCAAATTTCCAGGCCTGATATTACATTTGCTGTAAATAGTCTGAATAGATTTACAAATAATTCAGACGTGAC
This sequence comes from Halyomorpha halys, assembly GCF_000696795.3. Taxonomy (NCBI): domain Eukaryota; kingdom Metazoa; phylum Arthropoda; class Insecta; order Hemiptera; family Pentatomidae; genus Halyomorpha; species Halyomorpha halys. The sequence goes on along the minus strand of NW_027113820.1, from coordinate 13,499 downwards.
ACATTGGAAAGGTGTAAAATGGATATTCAGATACCTCCGTGAAACTTCTTCATACAAAATAAAATTTGATGGATTAAAAACTGGACCGATTTGCGGATATTGTGATTCTGATTGGGCTAGTGACTCAGACGAAAGACGGTCAGTAACAGGCTATATTATTAAAGCGCTACAGTAGACTGCCGCTAAGTGCAGGCAGTCTACTGTAGCGATTTCAACAACGGAGGCCGAATATATGGCTATCTCTTCAGCAGCACAGGAAGCGTTATGGTTGAGAGGTCTCTCTTAAGAGATTGAGCAAACCTTGAATAGTCCTACTGAGATCTTGCATATACGAGTTAGTCTCTCTATTGATCGTTCCGTGTTGTTACTGTGTTCAATAAATATTGTCATAACTCCTTAATCTTCTCCTGAATCTTCTAGCTTCTTACCAGCAACCAAAATGCGTACCAATACTATTAAAAATTATACAAGAGAATCTGTGCCACACATAAAACGAAAAATCGATATAAACAATTGAAAAGCAACCAGTAACATAACTGTATATAAAATCTACTGACGAATCTTCTAGCCTCTTACTAGCCCCAAAAAATATAGAATCATAAAATTAAAAACAATCCAAGGGAGTCTGTACCACAGTGAAATTGAAAAAAAATATGAAGTCAATTGAGCAGTAACAAGCAAAATAACTGGATATAAAATATATTGACCAATCCTCTGGCCTCTTACCAGCGCCAAAAATGAAGCACTAAAAAAATTAAACATAATACAAGAGAATCTGTGCCACAAAGAAGTCGAAAAATCAATATAGACAATTAAAAAGTAACCAGCAATGTAACGGGATAAAAAATCTATTGAAAAATATTCATGCATCTTACTAGCACCAAAAAATATAGAAAAAATCAAAAGAAAAATTAAGAACGAAATAGAAATTCTGTTACAAGTATTTAGACCAAAACTATTAAAAATTATACCAAGAATCTGTGCCACACTAGAATCGATGATGAAGACAGTTGAAAAACAACAAGCATTGAAAACGTATTGATGAATCCCCAAGCCTCTCAGCAGTGAAAGAAAACAAAAGAAATAGTAATTATATTAGGAGTATTTCTAACCAGATAATTTAAGAACATTCAAGAGAATCTGTGCCACCCTAAAATTAAAAAGAAGGTTAGGACAATTAAAAATACACACTGATGATAATGTTATTCTGTTACACGAATTTAGAACAAAAATATTAAAAATTACACAAGAACATCTATGCCACACTGGAATGAGAAAGTGATGAAGACGGTTGAAAAGCAACCAGCAATATAACTGGATAACAAACGTATTGAACAATCCTTATCATGGGCTGTCAATATTTTTACTGAATCCTCTAGCCTCTTAGCAGCACAAAAAAAAAAGAATGATAATGTCGATACTTGAAGAGCACCCAGCCATATAAGCCTCTTAGCAGTAACAGAAAAAAAAAGAATGATAAAGTAATTTTGTTACAAGGATTTTACAACAAACCTTCAAGAGAATCTGTCCCACCGAATAGGCAATTGAAAAGCAGATGATAAGCAACCAGCAATATAACTGGATTAAAAACGTATTGAAGAACCCTCTAGTCCCTTACAGCGCCGAAAAGAAGTAAATCCTCTTGCCTTTTAACAGAACAAAAAAAAATAAATGTAATTCTGTTATAAAAATTTAGAAAAACTATTTAAAATTATACAAGAACATCTGTGCCACACTGGAATCCAAAAAATAATACAGACAGTTGAAAAGCAACTGGCAATGTAAATGGATAACAAACGTATTGAACAATCCTCTAGCCTCTTGGCAGCGCCAAAAAGAAATTAATCCTCTTGCCTTTTAGCAGAACAGAAAAACAAAAAAATTGGAAACCATCAAGTAAAATAGCTGGATAACAAACGTATTAAAGAATCTCCTAGCCTATTAGCAGCTCCAAAAAAAAAATAAATATTAATTCTATCAGAAGAATTTAGAACCAGACTACTTAAGAACCTTCAAGAGAATCTATCCCACCGAATAGGCAATTGAAAAGCAGATGATAAGCAACCAGCAATAAAACTGGATTAAAAACGTATTGAAGAACCATCTAGTCCCTTACAAGTGAAAAAAAAAATACAAGAGAATATGTACCACACTGAAAAAAAAATGGTAAAGACAATTGAAATGGACCAGCAATATAACTGGATTAAAAACGTATTCAAGAATCTTCTAGTCCCTTAGAAGTGAAAAAAAAATACAAGAGAATCTTTACCACACTGAAAAAAAAAATGGTAAAGACAATTGAAATGGTCCAACAATATAACTGGATATAAAACGAATTGAAAATTCCTGTAGTCTCTTACCAGGACCAAAAATAAGAACAATACTATTAAAAATTGTACAAGGGAATCTGATCCACACAGAAATCGAAAAATTGATATAGACAATTAGAAAATAAGCAGCTATTTAATTGGATATAAAATCTATTGAAGAATCTTCTAGCCATTTACTAGCACCAAAAATATATGGAAATAAAAAAGAAAAAGTAAGAAAGAAATAGAAATTCTGTTACAAGAATTTAAACCAAAACTATTAAAAATTATACAAGAATCTGTGCCACACTAGATTCGGTGATGAAGACAGTTGAAAAACAACAAGCATTGAAAACGTATTGATGAATCCCCAAGCCTCTCAGCAGTGAAAGAGAACAAAAGAAATAATAATTATATTAGGAGTATTTCTAACCAGATAATTTAAGAACATTCATGAGAATCTGTGCCACCCTAAAATTAAAAAGAACGTTAGGACTTTAAAAATAAACATTCAGAAAAATTGAAGAATCCACTAGCCTCTTAGCAGCGCCAAAAAGAAATAATGAAAGAAATAGTAATTGGAAAAATAACGAACACAATTAAAGA
>NW_027113820.1:4209-5244 GCF_000696795.3 Halyomorpha halys | reverse complement strand
AGGCAAGTTAAGGCTGAGGTAAGGCATATAAAAGAGAATGTACCATATTGGTAAAATGTAGTCCATGAATACTTATTTCGATCACTAAAGAAAAACAACAAGCTTACTAAATTGATATCAAACGTATTATTGAAACGATAATGTCGGTAAAATTATTGTCAACACATCATTACCAATCAATCCACTCCTGTCATTACTCAGTATTGTTTGAAGATACGCAATAACAATAGGTTTACCTCACCACTACTGTAGGAAGAGGTCAATGTAGACACAATGTGAAGAAGAACTAATTAGAGCTTTTATTTTTCAAATTAAAAATCATTTTACTTTTATACTAGAATTATAAGGTGCTGACTACTATCAATGCACTCAAATCCAATGTTAAGTGCTGAGCATAGGCGAAGTAGTGCACGAAGCAACAAGGAGTTTTATATTATTACTGTTATAAATATTATACCTCATTTATTATAATTTAAACGAATTGAGAGTCAATACGGTTCTTATTGTTCCAGGTGGACTATTAAATACCTACTTCAAAAGCAAACTTTTTATAGAAATCTTCGAAACTCGTAGTTAATGTGATTATATAAATCTACACAAGACCATATTAGAAGGCAGAATGTCGGTATTGTCAACTCATCAATACCAATGAATTCACTCCTGTCATTACTCAGTATTGTTTAAAGAATCGCAATAACAATAGGTTCACTTCACCACAACTGTAAGAAAAGGTCAATGTAGACACAGTGTGAAGAAGAACTAATTAGAGCTTTTATTTTTCAAATTACAAATCATATCACTTTTATAGTAGAATTATAAGGCGTTGACTGTTAATAGGCTTTTAAATTTTCCAGGTTTCCAATATGTTATCCACATTCCTACGAAGACTACATATATTAATGAAATACTGTTAAAATCAAAATTATAATGAAATTTTATATCCGTTACTAACATTATAAAAACGAGGGATATCAGAATGGTCAGGACAGAACTATTTGAATCGAGAACTGACCTCACTAGAATTCTTAGAAGTCT
>NW_027113820.1:2471-3537 GCF_000696795.3 Halyomorpha halys | reverse complement strand
CCAAAAAATAATGCAGACAGTTGAAAAGCAACTGGCAATATATATGGATAACAAACGTATTGAACAATCCTCTAGCCTCTTGACAGCGCCAAAAAGAAATTAATCCTCTTGCCTTTTAGCAGAACAAAAAAAAATGTATTAGTAATCTGTCTCCTGTACTTGGTAGCCATCGTTTCTTTCCTTATTGGGGCTGCATATAACATAATGGAGGTGACAACAGTAGCCAGAAGCCTTCGCCTACTTTCTTACGGACCTCCGACGTTTGGCATGAGGCGTGACAAAAAGGATGCAACTTTAGCAGATTTGGCGATTATATACTCCGCGTGAACATTAAAGCAGATACGTGAATCGATCATGACTCCTAGGTACTTTAAGCAAGACTGAGAACGAATTTCGTCCCTACCCACCGTAACAGTGATAGACTAGAAGAATCCACTCAACCCTTTGCAGTGCCAATAGAAATACAGAGAGACATTGACTGAAACTGAAGTATATTTTTTACATGATATTCCTATTTTAAATAAATAGTTTGAAAAATCATTTTAGTCCAAAAAAAAAATTCAATTTAATATGCATTGTTGACAAAGTGCTTTTTCGTTTCCATGGATGCGTATGTGAAAAGTTTAAAAAAAAATAACATTAAATCATCATAACATACTGAAAACGATCTTGCTTGGTCCTCAAGCTGTGACGGACGTGTTAGCAGTAGATCCGTATGTGCTAAAAAGGCAAGTTAAGGCTGAGGTAAGGCATAAAAAAGAGAATGTACCATATTGGTAAAATGTAGTCCATGAATACTTATTTCGATCACTAAAGAAAAATATGAAGCTTAATAAATTGATATCAAACGTATTATTGAATCTCAGACCTCCTAGCAGTGCCATGAAAAATGAAATAGAAACAAAGAAATTGAAATTCTACAAGCAGAATTTAGAACCAGACTATTTATGAACATACAATGGAATCTGTGGATACTGCAATTGAAAATAAAATGATGAAGACTAGCACTATTAAGGCATAATAAACGAATTTTAGAAACCTGAATCCTCAAAACTTTTACTGCATT
>NW_027113820.1:0-762 GCF_000696795.3 Halyomorpha halys | reverse complement strand
TGACCTCACTAGAATTATTAGAAGTCCTAGTACAGATTTCAGTACTATCAATGCCCTCAAATCCAATGTTAAGTGCAGAGAATAGGCGAAACAGTGCGTGATGCAACAACATGGAGTTTTATATTATTAATGTTATCAATATTATACCTTATTTATTATAATTTAAACGAGTTGATAGTCAATACGTTTCTTATTATTTCAGGTTGGACAATTTAATACCTACATCTCGTTGAGGACTAATTTACAAACAAATTTTTATAGAAATTTTCAAAACTCGTAGTTAAAGTGATCATATAAATTTACACAAGAACATATTAGAAAGCATAATGTCGGTAAAGTTATTGTCAACTCATCAATACCAATGATTCCACTCATGTCATTGCTCAGTATTGTTTATAGATACGCAATAACAATAGGTTCACCTCACCACTACTGTAGGAAGAGGTCAATGTAGACACAGTGTGCAGAAGAACTAATTTGAGCTTTTATGTTTCAAATTACAAATCATATCACTTTTATACTAGAATTATAAGGTGTTGACTGTTAATAGGCTCCTTAAGGTTCCAGGTTTTGCGAGATGTTATCCACATTCCTACGATGACTACTTACAGGGAGTTTTATATTATTAATGTTATCAATATTATACCTCATTTATTATAATTTAAATGAGTTAAAAGACAATGCGTTTCTTATTGTTTCAGGTGGACAATTAAATACCTACATCTCGTAGTGAAAGACCACGTGAGTGGTTAAGGGTGGGTC
>NW_027113819.1:46967-50697 GCF_000696795.3 Halyomorpha halys | reverse complement strand
GATATCGATATCGATATTTTGCTTTCGATATCCCATCCCTACTGGGATGTTGCCGCAACCTTTACTTAACCAATCGATTGACCAGAAGTGCCCCTTTAAATAATCGGTTATACACCTTTTTTTCTCAAAAAATTTTTTTTTTTCCTACGCCACAGGAAGTGGGCTATTACACCATTTTCCCTCTCGCAGTCCAATACAATTTTACTCTTCCTCTTAGTTGGCCCGCATCTCGCTCAACATCCTCCAGACCAACACACGCCAAAAGATGGTCTCCATCCATGTCCCCCATGTTGCATAGAGGACATTTCGGGGAATCTTACGATGCCAATTCGATTGACGTATTTAGGGAGCAGATCATGTCCTGTTACTAGCCGAAAACGCTCTCAGCTCTGCTAAGATTCCCTGGGATTCTTTTTTCCTTATCCAGTAGGCTCTCCCACTTCTTTCCTTCCGCTTGAACTTTGTGTCTAGCACTTTCAATAAGAGCTTATAAGTTATTTTACTGTTCTGTAGGAAAGTGGTAGAACAGGCTGGTTCTACATTGATAACTACATAACTGCTAATTTAAATTGCGTTCTGAGAGTTAGTGCACTCGGTTTTATTTAGTATGTTCACACTTGTTTTTAAAAACAAAAGGTTTTAACTTTAAATAAAAAAGGAATAATAATTTTAAGTCTGCTAAATTTTTTGTTAACTATCGTCATGTTGCTTCATTAAATATTAATTTATTTTTAGTTAAAATAGATAGGAAATTGAATATCGTTTGTATTTTAAATTATTTTAAATCTGATTTATTTTTTCTAAATTTCACATTCATTTCATTACAAGCTTTACGAGTACTTTCCATCATACTCCCTTTGTATGCGTGCATTTCAATGTATTTCGAAATATATTGCAGGCTGTTTACGCCATTTTCCCTCTCGCAGTCCAATACAATTTTACTCTTCCTCCTAGGTTTTCTCAAAAACTGTAAAAATCTTCAATTTTGATTAATCCGGGTAAATCTCTGTACAATTAAATAAGCGATCTTTATATCATTTCAGACTTATTCTCATTTGAATAATATGACAGGACTTAAATAATGATTTTTTAAATGTAGTTTATTTGATGAAAGATTAACGATCTTTTATTATTATCCGTAATTAAAAAAAGATAAATATAAACTAGAATAAATAACATTAATTATCTTATGCAAATAAAAAAAAAAATATATTTTCCAGGTTAAAAAACTATTCTTATTTTTAAAAATAAGAATAGTAATATAGAAATAAATTTCATGGAACCTATTGAATCGTAGAAGCGAATGGAGAATAACGAAAAATGTTGAAATTTAGCAACGAGAAATATTATTATATGTCCTATTTGGAATCTGTTATGATTGGAATCGGTCAATTTGGCAACTAAAAGGCTCATTTGGAAAATTAGTATGGGAAAGTATTGCCACAGTGAATAATATAAAAATATCTATTCTCAAACCAGCTTAAATAATTTCAACTTAAAGTGGTGAGTTAAAGTTATGTGATGCGCGTAACATTCCAGAATTTTATAATTTTTCGTTCTTTGGTCCATATCTTTAAAACTTTCTATAATATTAAAATCCTAGTAGAACATCATTTAAAGAAGAGTAAATTTGCAAAAATATGAGTCCTAAAATAGCTATTTAAGTTCAATCTTTCTCGACATATACTTTTTTAAAAAGCAAAATTTCGTAAGAAATATACTGCAAAATCAATTGTGAATGTAGTTGGAAAATCTATATATATCAGGAACCATTCGACGTACAGATGTCACTCATATTCAAGCTTGTTTAATGTACTAGTGGTTTTTATGATTTATGCTGAAATAAATTAGTTTCTAGTTGTTCGAACAAAATTTCATATGGAAAATTCATATTCATATTCACTTTATTAATTTACTTTTTAGTACACTAAACTAGCTTTAATTTGAGTGACATCTGTACATATAATGGTTCCTGAGATATAGTTATTCATAAATCAATAATTTGTGAATTTATTTTAGCAAATATCATAAGAACTATTTCTTCTAGGAAGATAAACGTCACGACGTAGTTTTCATGATATTTGCCTATATTGCCTTCAAAATATTGATTTATGAAAAACTATAAACAGGAACCATTAGACGTTAATATGCCTGCCAGCACTTAAAGCTAGTTTAGTGTACTATAAAAAGGATATTAATTATATTAGTAGCGTTGGGGTAGTGGTTTTATGATATTTGCTTATGAATATGAATTTTACATATGAAATTTCGTTGGAACAACTAAAAATCAATTTATTTTTGCATATATCATCATAAAAACTACTACTCGTATGAAGATAAACGTTATAAACTACTTCATAGTACATTAAACTTGCTTTATGAGCGCTAATAGACTTATGCATGTCTAATGATTCCTGGGATATAAGTTTCTTATCACCTGTATCTCGGGATGTATTGAACATAATTGCTCCATCAGGGCACATATTTTAGAAAATTTAATATACATTAAACAATGTTTTATTTGGTGTTCAACTGTTGTTGGTAGTTTTAACGAAGTAGAACTCAGAATCAAAAATAAGTTTTTTTGAACATTTTGAAACAGCCGCCATCTTTTTATTTTCCCTAACTATACTTGACAGACTCATAATTTTTTCTATTATTAGTTATGTATATTTTTCATTAAAGTAATCAAAGATTGGGGAGAAATAATTCATTTTTTTCCTTCGGAGTTCCTGTACTAAAATTAACATTGGCGGGATGAAACAATGAAATTGTGTTAATTTCCGACTCTTTTGAAGGCTTTGATATACCTCAGTTCTCTGTTGGATTGTTTTTCCAGAAATGACACATTGTCTATTAAAATAAATGACACATACGTCGCTTTTGAAATAACCAATTCAATTATCCAAAATGTCATCATAAAATTATAAGCATATTTTATTGGAAAGCTAATTAACGAAATGTGTATGAAACAGGATGTTATATAAAAAATAACACAATTATTTTTTTTCTAATACTATGTATGTATTGATTATATATGTATTCTGTAACCATATATAAAAATAAAGAGGTTTGAAAATAAAAAAAAAATTGATTATATATGTGTTCGGAATCATTCCGACATAGTCAGTTATCATTTTGAGTTCGGTTATCACCGGTCATTTTTTATATTAATCGCATAGGAGATTTCTAAGCCGATTCTATTTATAATTTCTAAAACAAATAATAAATAAATAGAAAATTATCTGGGTTGGCGGTCAAGGGAAACAAAAATAGTTTTCATATGTATATCAAAGTCAAACATTTCGATCCACCATGTAGGTCATCAGGGCTAAGATTAAAAAAAATACAGAGTAGATAAAACTAATGTAAGAGTATCCTAGTGACATGTAAATAAAACAGATGTAAACGTAGAGGTATAAAAAGACACTCATGTAAACAAACCAACATTAATCAAAAATAGTACTGTATACTTAAAGAGTTAAAACCATGTAGTTGGTTTTTTTCATAATTTGAGAAGTATGCTTTCAAAGTTATTTAATATAATTAATAAATAAAACTTTTATATAATGTCAAAGTAAAATGATTTAAAAAAAAGTATTCCCCGTTTTCTCAGTTTTGGTTAAAAATTATAAATTCATTGTAACAATTACTGAACACATGAAACACTGGTTCAAAATATATGATAAATCTTATTATAGTTATTATAAAAAATAGTATGTGTATACAA
>NW_027113819.1:37864-46822 GCF_000696795.3 Halyomorpha halys | reverse complement strand
GTCTTCATCAGGGGTTATGGCGTAGAAGGCAGGTCTAAAACTGTTTTAGCCTCCTGAAACTCAGGTCGAAACGTCGGCATAAAATAAATAAATATGGTTTAATTTATTTATGTTCTTTGCTGACCGCACCCCCCGACAAATGTCTCCAATTATCAATCTACGGTCAACTATCTACACCTCTTTATTTTTTAAAATGTTTTTTGCCTTAATAGCAATTAATGAACCATCAGTTTAACATTTTAATTTATTAGTATTTTTTTTTTCAATTTTGTTTATTACAAACTATGTTAATTGTCTGTAATATATTAATAGTCAGTATTGTCTGTAATATATTAATAGTCAGTATAGTCTGTAATATAACAGTTTATTTATTTTTATTTTCTGTTTCTTAAGTTTTTAGTTAAGTTTAAATTTTTATAGGTTCTATTTTTAGTTAAATATATTTTAACAATTTTTGATTGATTTTTTTTCTGGTCTCTCTTAATTATTTTTGTATGTTTTTCTTATCTTGTACTTTCATTGTATTTATTATTTTACTTAACTAGGTTTACCCACTCTGTATGTCCCTAAGCTATGACAAATAAATAAAATGATTAGATCAGTATGTAGAAAAAACATATGTCTACCGTCCTGATAAATATTAGCGTAGAAATTTTTAAAACCCAAGGTGTACCGTCTCGACCCGCGTTCTCTTTATCACCGTGTTTATTTATTTATCACTGCTTGATATTATTCAATCACTCTTATTATAGCTATTGTAAGAATTATTTAAATCAAAATTTGGATCGGTCACTTTCCCATGAAATTTTCAAAATCAATAGCTCTTTTGAGACGGTAATAACATTATTGTGGATAAATTCGGTGGTGTATACATTGAATTTTATAATATATTACTCCTGAACTTTATGATCCTTACTTTTGAATGGAATTTTAAAATTATGATCAGTCATATTTAAATATTTTCTATTTAAAGTGTTTACAAATACACATGTTCGGCTTAATTTACCGATAAATGTATGCAAATTCATTATAAAAGTAAAACAAATCAGTTTACATATTAAAAGTTCAGTTATGTTATAGAAGGATTTATTTGGGGAGTTTTAATACTACAACCCCTTCCTCTCCAACCACTCTCTTCATACGATAGTCAACTGTAGGAAATTTTCCTTTCCTAAATGACTCCGGAAGGAACGGAAATGGGTTTCCTTAAATTATGTTATAAAGGTTTGGAAGATTGCCCGGGCGCCACCACCTCGTGTCTGGATAATTTTCTTATAAATTATCTTACCTCCGGCGTTATTTGCTATTCCTCTCTTTAGTGAATATTATTCCTTTCCATTCCATTCACGGTTTATTGATGGCTTCCAAATTTTTTTTATTTATTTTTTAAATTTTATAGGAAGATCATTAAAAATTATGAGACTGAATTGGGATGGTTCGTAACACTCCTTAAAGGAGATATACTATTGATTTTTATTTTCACTCACCTATATATAATATGGAGTCCAAATAACAAGTCCCGTATAATAATCTATGTGTGAACATACCAGCTCAGAAACGAAAAGGTGTTATAGCGGCTCTTTCAATGAAATCGACCGACTAGAAGTGCCACTTTACGTAATAGATTTTATATTTTTTAGAATTTACTCAAAATCGGTTATAACAGTTTTTATTAAACATGGTATGTCAGAGTAAAATTAAATGGTTTTAACCCTCATCGGTCGTGTGAGAACAGTAGTTGCCGCTGCGGTCGTATGTTAGTGGGAGGTGACAAAGCGTAACATCTGGAAACTCCCTGATTTTAAGTTCTTAAGTAAATTTGTTTTTGGGGTCTGTAGCTGATACAATTTTGTGTTTTCTGGTAAATATATAAGAACAATGTTTTTCCGCCTATCTTAATTAGATTTCGTGAGATTGATATGCTGCGACAGTCCACTGTCAAGGCGAATACATATGACAGTTAAACGTGGCAGTTAATGCAACTTTAATTCCTTATGCATTCGAAATTCCCTGATTTTAAGTTCTTAAGCAAATTTGTTTTTGGGGCCTATAGCTGATACAATTTTTTGTTTTCTGGTAAATATATAAGAACAATGTTTTTCCGCGTATCTTAATTAGATTTCGTGAGATTGATATGCTGCGACAGTCCACTGTCAAGGCGAATACATATGACAGTTAAACGTGGCAGTTAATGCAACTGTAATTCCTTTTGCAGTACTTGTACTATTAACGATCTCGCCAGACCCAGTCCGACAGTAAAACTATTGTGATAGTTAATGTTGTCATGATTGTAACTAACAAGTAGTTATACCATGTTAGTGGCTAACACTTCTGCCGCAATAACTGCAAGTGTACGATAGTTAAGGCATTAACATGAGACTTATACATTATATATTTTTTGGTATATTTACCGGAACCTCCTACCTTATGAGGATCCGTATAAATTGTATAAAAAGTTAGTGACTGGGTTAATATCAGATAGGTCTTATACTCGTTGAAACAGTTTGACAGAGGTTTAATTCCAAATTTTCAAAATGGCTTTCTCGAAAATCCCGCAAGATTATTTTGGTTTCAAATAATTAACATATAAAAATAATAAATAAAAATGTGATATAATCTCTACTAGTAAATAGTATATGAAAAATGGGTAAATATAAACTATGAAAGGATTTGACCCTTACTCGAAAATTTAGTACTGTGTAAAGTTGTCTTTCCTAAGAATGGTGTTACGCCTTACTAGGTGGGAGAGGGATACCTATTACAAAACCGAGATCGGTATCTCGTCAGTTTAATTAATCTTATAACATCACAGGAGTTTAATCGAAGATTTAGATTAACAGGTTCTTGAGGTAACTGATATTTTTAATTTGGTAATAGACATGTGTAGTAATTAAGGTTTTCACAATATTACTGAATAGGAATGACCTGTACGGACCTGTGCTCTGCAAAGTAACGCTAATATCGCTGCTTTGCTTGAATAGTGGTGCATATAATAAAAAAAAAAATTAAGATTTTATTTTGAAATGGACGTATTTCAGAGACGTCTCCTTGGACTAACACAAAGCAGGGTTGTCAAGAAGTAACCACAATTTACATTCTATAGAATATGTTAAGTACAAAATAACATTTTTTTGGGAGGGGTATGTAATTGGAAGATAACAGTCGCTGCTTGAGGTCTTTTAGGGTCAGTATCGAACCTTCTGACCATTTTGTTAATTGTTTTATTAGTAAAAAAAATTTTTAATTGTTTCTATAATTTCCTAAGAAATATATTCTATATTTTATGTTTTTTAATTTATTTATTTATTGCTATTTACAACTGTACATTATAATATATTTAGTAAATTTGATCTCAGTTAAAATTGAGTGTTACAGGCGTGTAGAAAACTTACCCATTAGTAGCACTCTAATAAAGTTTTACATTAGCAGGTCTCGTGGCCATCTTCTTTTGAGGCGCCTCGGAGGATTGTCAGGAATGGAAGAGGATGCAAGGTTAGAAACTATTGGGTTTGGGTGGTTAGGGAGTTTGTAATGAAAGGAATGATATCTGGTTCGGGCTAGATCGGTTATATATGGAACATTAAGGTCTTTATGTATGATTTTATTTGTGGCTAAGTAAGGAGCATTGAGGATTTTACGAAGGATTTTGGATTGCAAGAATTGGATACGAGAGGAAATCGAAGGTTTAGTGGAGTCCTAAAGCTCAACTTATGTCCAGATTAGCCCTATTACCCCCTATCATGTAGATCAGTCTTTTGTAATGAGTTGGGAGTTTAGATCGTTTGTCCAGTAAGTACTGTAAAAGTCGGAATCGACGTGCAGTTTCCTTTCTTTTCAGTCTTGTGTGAGGATTCCAGGTTAGTCGTTTGTCAAGATGTCCAAGGTAACGGATCTGTTCGACATGGGTAAGATCAACATTATGAAAGGAGACTGTAGGGCAGTCGGTATGTTTGCGACGAAAGGTACAGGTGATTTGATAGGCTTTTTTGGGGAGAGTTTGGGATGCAATCAAAGGGTTATTATTAACAGCGAGCACACATGTGTCATCGGCATACGTGGAGAGGATAGTGTTAGGATTGGTTGGGATTCAGCTGTATAGACGGTTTAGGGGATGGAACCAAGGATACCTACCTTGAGGAAATATTCTATATAAATCTAAAAATGAAAAGTGGCTGTCACATTAATTTTTAAACGTCAGTTATGTACCTTTACCTTTTTAAAGTGTTAAGTAATATTGCAATCTGCCTCGCTTAAGGACAATTCATCAGAAAGAGATATTTCTTGCCATATTCATATCTATTTTAAATAAATAAAATAATTGATATGTAAGAATCAGACTATTAATAGTTACTTATACTGTTTACAATCTTTTCGGGGAATTTCTATCCAGGCTCATCCCCTCAGTCGAGGAAGAAAAAGCGGTTCATAATGTAAGCTATTTAGTAGTAAGAAATTAGTCCATGACTACTAGAATAAAAAGTACAAGGGCTAATACTTATTGTTTCATAATGGTGGTGACTATTAGTGATATACGAGTTAAAATGTACAGCAATATAAGTCATCATTGTCTAAGTCAGCGAAATTGTACCAGGTACAAACTACAATACTAATCGTATTAATTTGTGCATTCTGATGAAACAGGAACTAGAAGATCCACTACTCCCATAATCGCATGGTTTGTAACGAAATAGAGATAAACACGAACACCGTCACTCCTAGCGTAAGTAGAGAATCTGATGTTTTCTAAGATGTTAAGGTAATGGTGTTGACTAACGGTGATTGGCAGACTTTTTAAAGTTAAGCTTCTATAATGGGCCTAGTCTATAGTTCTGAGATCTGGGGGCAGCGCTGGTTCGAATCCTGTCTGAGGGCGTTGCCTTTTGTCTTTGGAAGTAATATTTCTCCCTTCAGCTTCAAATAGGGAAAGTATGAGCATTATTAATAGAAACTTAATTTATCATTTCATTTTCAAATTTACTCAAACCCCCTAGTTTCTAACCTTGTATCCTCTTCCATTCCTGCTAATCCTCCGAGGCGCCTGAAAAGAAGATGGCCACGAGACTAGCTAATGTAAAATGTCATTAGAGTGCTACCAATGGGTAGTTTCTCTACACGCCTGTAACACTCTAATTTAACTTAGATCAGATTTACTAAATGTATTATAATGTACAGTTGTAAATAAATATTTAAAAAAAAATTGTCAAATTTTTCACTTCTTTCGGCTAGTTCTAAAAATACCCTTTTTTTAATTTTTTACGTCGTTAATTGCAAATTATTTTGATTCATTATATAAATTACATGTATTAAACTAACATTAGTTTTTTTTTTCTGTTTTAGGTATGTCTCCCATTAGTGCTTTTGTGGATTAAGTGTATGTAATTTACCTGATATCTTCACAGGTATTTTGTTTTTAAACTTTTTATTTTAACTAATAGTACATGGTTTTTCCATCGGGCCTTGATGTTCTATCGGATATTTCAGAGAGGGGGAAAAAAAGGCATAAATCTTATTGCGCTTAAATTGGATATAACAGAATTCTCGACCTTGGAAATGAATGTTTATCTAGAGAGTACATCCCGCTAATATATTCATTTATTCATATCTCAAGCGCCCCCTTAGAAGATAACATTTAGTAATGCAAAGACTAGCGGAGAAAACATCACGAAAAGGATGAGATTAAAAAATTCTTCAAAGAGAAAAAATAAAAAATGAGACAAATATTTAAATTACAAATAAATAATTAAAAAATTTTCATTGTTAAATATATTTCCTATGTAGCTTAAAGTGTCCACTTATTATTTATTTCTAAACTATTTCTTTACGTTTTTTTATACGTATGTATTCTGAAAAATGTGTATCTCACCAGATTTTTTTTTCCTTCGCTCTTATGTTTTTCTTTTAAAATATAATATATATATACACCCACACCAAGTACGAAAGAGATAAATTATTATTAAAGGAAGAAATAATATGCCTCAAGACGAACGTTGGAAAGAATATATTATTAGTATGAAATTAGGAAAAAATTGTTGTAAAGTATAAATATATTTCACTAGAGCTAGAGGGGAAAATATAAATATTGCCATCGGAAAAAAAAATCCATTTTTTCTAATTGAAATGTTGGTGTTTTGAATAATTTGTTTTTTTAATAATATTAACCAGATATTTTCTTTTTTTCGCTGCTAATAACAGATGCTATCAGGGACTAGAACCGGTCTGTCACGACCAACTAAAAAAACCAAGGAAACTTATTTACTATTCCTCATGTAGCGATAACTATTGTATAACTAGTTATTTCAAGCCCTAAATTGTGGTTTTGGGTGTAATTGTCTATAATTTGTAACAGTTTAGTGTACGCGCTCAACCGTGGAGCCATGGCGTGCTATGATAAGACTCACGTGGTACTGTACTGTCTTGTCATCCAAACAGGCTGTTGTATTTTCCATGCCTATTTCATGATGTCATGAATATGACTGCTGGATCAATAGTTTCATTTGCTCTAAACGATTTTTTTCTACCTCCGCTTCTGACGGATATTCAAAGCATTTTTAGATCGTTGGTTAGTACAGTTTTATCAGTTTCCTGTCATTTTCTGTATTAAACTACACCTTCAGAACTGAAATGGTACTATCGATTCTATACCTTGCCCAAATCAGGCTAGATTATTTAAAATGTTAAATTAACTCTAATTAGGAAATATTTATTTTTTCTTGGCTACTACCCTGCCGGAATAATCCAATATATATCCTTATAATCTTATAACCCTCATCTTCTCCTTACAATCTTGGACAAGCATCCGTCGCTTTCTTACAAGCCTTGTCCCAGACACCTCAGACGTGGGTTTCTACCTAGTCGTCTTCAAGGAGGCGTTTAGAGAAACGTGACGCATGGCCTAGCCTTCTAATTTGTCTCCCTCTCACAATTGAGATCAACTTTGGTTTGACGACAGCATTGATATGTGACGATAGGTCTTATGACTTTCTCATACATAATAATGTTAACCCCGTAGGGCTCTCTAATTATAGATTTTTCGCATAGCAAAGTGGCTTCTATTCCCGGCGATCATCCATTCCTCCTTCACAATTTTTTTTCTTTTAGGTTATATACTGGAGGTTAGGGTTATTCCTGTCAAAATAACAAGCTTTTTTGAGTTATTAAAAAAAAAAAAAGGAAATATGGAAAAGATAATGGTCTTATATTTCAATAAATCATGTATATTTTTTATTTTCAATTTTACATTAAGTATACTGGAACTGGTACTGGTATTTGGTGGGGGAAACTAGTCCGGCAAGTGGGTCTAGTCGTGGTCCTTTTTACCAACCCCTGACGACTACTTAAGTTGCCGCCACGTACTAACCGAGGTGGGAGTGTCAAGATTCATTCTTCGGGACCGCCGAAAAATGAATATTAACTGCCTCAGGTGGGAATCAAACCCACAACGTTCCGAACCGAACGCACTGGGACCTACGCCCCAACCCGCACGGCCGTCACGTCCCTACATTAAGTATAACAGGTTCTTGAATTTTACACTTATTTAGGTACAGTTTTCAAGGCCCAATTGATATCTCTCTTAATGTTACCAATTTTTAGAATTTTAAGGTGGGATATGATGAGTGAAGCTCAACTATCTTACCTGAAATTCTTTTTAACTCATATTCAAACCCTTGAGTTTATCCAGTTCTTCTCCTGTGCACATAAATTGCTCTGAAATTTTCTGAAAAGGAACTGGATATATTTTCTGAGAGATTATTTTTGAAAATTAAATTCTGAATTGATTTTATATGGGTTAAAATATCAATTTGACGAACCGAAAAGGCCGGAATAAAGAAAAAAAGGCTTACATTAACCATAACACAATTTTTTCACGTCATTAAACAAAAAGGTGTGAAAGTCGATAGTTAAAGTAATGTGGCAAAAAAATAATAATACAAATATTCAATTAATAAGTTGACTTATCCGTTTCATATACCTCTTTTATATTAATATATTTATTTTTTTGTTACCTGTTTGTGAATAATATGTAACTGTTGATGATTTGTAGTTAATTTGGAATCCTAGTTTTATTTTAGCCACCATGCTGTTCTTAAAGTTTCCTTATTGCTTAACTGAAATTATTTTCTACTTGCGAACTACTTAATTGCAAAAGTATCTATTCAGTCTCAGAAGATATAGCTAGGAATTAACCATGTTGTATTCCTTTTTTAACTACAGTAAGAGTTGCTAGATCTAGTTATGAAATGGATCTTGATTTTAGTAATTAAATCATTGTATTACACTAATATCAGCAATTACGTTCCTGTGCAAGGGTTTTTAGTAGGCAGATAGACTGATGTTGAGAAAAATGAACTGATTTATAATTAACTAGTGGAAACACAGCTGAGCGGAATGGGATATTAATCCATTGTATCGACAAGGCTTAAAATTAGCTGGCACTTTAAACAAAGCAGAGGAAGGGAAAACAGAGATCTGGGACGCCGCATATTCTGGTCACTTGATGGCCTCTTGAATAATACAGGCGTTCATCATGGCCCTGCGTCCGGCCCTTTGCTTATCCACCTTTTCGTTATTACTCCGTGAATATATTATTAGGGCCATGTTCCAAGTTTGTATTACTTAAAGGGAGCCGATCCTTGTGGAAAGTTGGTCCAGCTGGGTACACGGTAAGATTTTTAAACTTAGATTTACGGAGTATATGAAAACTCATTCTAAAATCATACGTGGAGAACTTTTTTTGTGATTAAATACTCACGTGGTATATAGATATGGTATTTATATATTTATTTATCATATCTATTTGTTTATTTCTGTCTAAAAAGTTATTATTATTATTGATTAATTGTATTTATAATATCTGAAAAATGTGTGTTTATTGTGAAGATTTTGTATCTGTTTTAAAATTAACATATTTTTAAAATATATTTTTAGTAATGTAAAACCTGTATTCTATGCATTTGTATG
>NW_027113819.1:22190-37659 GCF_000696795.3 Halyomorpha halys | reverse complement strand
ATATATATGATAAGCTAATGGTGTGGAATATACATTATTACTAGTTTTCCCAGTAGATATCTAAAGGTATGATATCTTTGTCAGCCATTTATTAATTTTTTATTTTTTTTCATATTTGCAATATTATCATTTAAAAATGATTCAACTACGTACCGTGAACATTTTAGGATCAATTATTTAATATTGATTAAAATTAATTGCACCACTACTACTCGTTCAACCATTGGCTTTCAATAATCTGAGAATGATTATTGGATAAATGTCATTCGTCAAAAGGTATGACGGTATTGCCATTGCATCCTATGGCTATTGGATTATCTGCTTATCTGACTTATCTTGCTTTTCAATTTAAATTTCACGAAGATTAACTTCGTTTCCTACCTATTGAATAGCATTCTGAAGGTTCATTAAAAGTAACTTAAATACTTGATACCTGTCGAAGTGTAATCGCTTGGTATACCTTATCTTTTTTCATAACATGACCTGTTACATGAGTTAGTAAAAACCTCAATATTTAGTATATCAGTACATAGTAATACGTAGTGTAATAATAGTGTGCAGTATTGTGTACTAATGATATGAGATAATGTGTGTATTATATTATATTTTAATGTATTATATATCTTATTATCGTACTACAATATATATATAATATAATAAATATAATATTTATTATGTTGTTTTAAACTAATAATAATTATATGTTATTACATATATTACATATACATTACTATACATACAGATAATGTACATAAAGTGAAGAACATCTGGAGTATATACATATTGCGTTTCAGGTGACTAAATTTCTTAAAAAGATACGTAACTTAATCATGTAGTTCAGACCAAACTTATTGGTGATTCATTACCTTCAAATATGGTTTTATGAAATGAAAACATAGTTGAAAAATAAAAATGAAGGTTTGTACCATAACAACCCATGAAAAGTCAGGGGTTCAGTACTTAGTAGGAAGTCCTGTTTTTTAACAAAGGATGTGCAAGGAGGTGAGCTGTTTACGAATTAAACAATAACGTCTTTTTATTTATTTATTTTATACCAGATCGGCCTCGTGCGCTAATCGGGCGGTTGATATAACCGTTACATTATACTGCCTTTGTTTTCTATGTAAACATATTTTTCTGAAACATTGCTGATGAGTTCGAGATAGTTATGTTCAATAATAAATTCCGTTGCTGAACGTTATGATTCTATACATTGCTCATATTCAGTTAATAATAAAATAAAAATTAAAAAAAATAAATAAAAAGGAATCATCAGAAGCAAGGCTACTAGGAGGTTGTTAAAATTATGGGATGTGGGTGATAAAACGAGCTTGATGAAACGTGTTTAATGGGGTAGTAACTTAATCATAACGTCTTCATTGTTACTTCATTACCATGGCTTTTAGAGGAAATAATTCTTCTTTTTTTTACCAATTTACATTAATTGAAATAATTTCTTAACAGTTAATACTTAAATGAATTTAATGTTTTTTTGTCTACTACTTGTGAAATTAAAATAAAATTAATAAAATAAAGATATAATCGCGAATTTGTATTTTTGACCATATTTAAGCTTATCAGATGTAATAGAGAATTTTTAAAACGTCCTGTTAATATTCCGTATCTTTAAACATTATTAAAAAGTTATGTAAATTTCTTCGTACTGAGAAATATGTCTTTATATAGAAAAATTGGTGTTTCATAACAATGAAAATTTTAATATTTATTATCTGTAATATCTTGTTGATGTTAAGTATTAGATATTTTAATGTTTGTGAAAGATCATATATTTAGTGTCTTTGGATTGTTTTCGAATCCTATAGTTAAGTATAGGCTTTTTCCAATCAGACCACTTTTCCATACCACTTAGGCTGCAAAGTTAAATAGGATAATTGTTTACTGTATTTTTTGGTGAGGTTTGCCAGTTGTTTTCCCGATATACACTCATACCTATATTGTTATTTGTTAATACCAAATTTTTGAGTGCTCCACTGAACCATCTAATTCCCCTCGTATCCAGTCCTTACAATTCAAAATCCTTAATGCCATTACCCTTTTTTCCGTTGGAAATCCAGGCCGTTTTTTTATCTGAACCATATAGTTATTATTCCAAGAGAAATTCTTTAACCAACCAAACCCACTTGTTCCTAACCTTGCTCCCTCTTACATTATAATCCTCCTATGCTTCTGAAAATAAGAAGACCTTGAGGCCTTTCACTCTAAAAATGTTTTTTGAGCCCTATCAATGGTTAGATTCTCTATAAGACTGCATCATGGCATTGTAATTTAATTATAAATATACTTTTTAATTCAGTTGTAAATATATTAAAAAAAGTTCATTTTGAGTCAAAGTCCACTTTAGTGAATTATTCTTTTACACATATGGTATTGTTATTTGTATATTTACCAAGTATTGTATATTTACCTTTTCTGTTTTTTTTTTGTTTTTTTAATAAGTTGTTAAGTACAAATGACACTTTTGATTTAATTATCATTTTTTTTATTGATTGAATTGTATTTAATTAAATACTTACTGGTGGCGGTATTAAACAAAAATTACATTAATTAATCAAAATTATTAAGTATACGTACCTCATTTAGCAAAGACCATTTTCAAGATCCGCATTATTTTAGTACATAAGATTTCAAATAATAATATTTCGTTATACACAATTTAGTAGCTACTACGATATTCTTAACTGATTAACAATAATTTATAATGATTAATTAGACTAACTAACAGGTTAGAACTGTATATGTATATATTGTTATTTTATTTTAAATTATTGTTATTTGAACTTTATAATTTTAACCTTTGTTTGTTAAAGAGGGAAGAAAGGAATGATGTAAAGGGTTAAGGGAGAAAAGATAATTAGATACACAGATAAATAAAATTAAACTTTTATAAAGGTAGAATGATTTAAACAATCTTTTTATTTATTTTGTTGTTATTTTAATATGTATCGATCTTCATAATTTTTAATTTTTTATAAGACATCTCTTCTTATGTAAATCATATATTAAATTCTTTATTGCTCTTTTTTATCTGCTGATAAGTTCTAGACC
Organism: Halyomorpha halys; assembly: GCF_000696795.3. NCBI lineage: Eukaryota > Metazoa > Arthropoda > Insecta > Hemiptera > Pentatomidae > Halyomorpha > Halyomorpha halys. Next base: position 34,593 of record NW_027113819.1, on the reverse strand, counting down.
TTTCTTTTCAAGGTGACTTAAAAACTCGCTTAAGCCGAGTTTAAGTAGCAGTGTTGGAATTGATCAGAAGTTGAGAACTTCTATATGGCAATTTATGCTGGTGTTTACAGAGAAAGTTGAGATAAACCTAAGCCGACCTAAGTCTTGTTAAGTTGAACGAATTCCCACATCCAAATCCCTTTTGTTCTAGATATTCATCTTCTTTCACTTTGCCATATTATTTTATAATTTAATTTTTTAATTCGCGTCAAGTTCTGAATGATAGGATACTTATGCTCTCAAAATATAAACTTTTTTTCCTACTGTGTCCCTGGATCCTTTGTTATCTACAGTTATATGGAGTTTCAAAGGGTTAAAACAATATTTCGGCCTTCTTTTTCGAATTATATGATTCCTTTGTTAGTTTTATTTATTATTATTATTTTTTAAAGAAACATAAGGTGAATCGGAGCAATTGTAGGGTAAAATTAAAAAAATTTATCTTTAACAGGTTATTCATAATTTAATTTTGCAAATGAAAATGTGGAACATTGTTAATGAGTATGATACACTACTCCTTTCTACATAATAAACCTGAAAATAATTAATTCAACTCATCGTTAAAAAAAAATTGAAAAAGTTAATGAATTTTAATCAATTGCTATAATGTTAGCTAACTCTGCACGTAATCTAAATCGGGAGGGAAAATAACATTCAGCAAAAATCAAGATGTGTGGGACTTTTCTATTAGTTGGTCATTAAATGGAAAGGCAATTGCCTAATTCTCCATAATTGATTAGGACTTTGAAGATGACGATAACTAGCATAAAAAAATCTCTATAAAATATTCTCTTTCAACAAAAAGTCACCTTAAAAAATTTAATAATTAGAAGAGAATTAAGAGTTACAAAATTATATTTTAATTATATTTTACACTGAATGAATTTCCATTTTATATATGGCTATACTGAAATGAAATATTAATGGTTAACCAGAACATTAAGAAGTTTTTTATTAAAAGACATCTTTGTCTATTTTTTATTTTTTTATTCGTTTTAATATCTTCTTTTCTTTTATAATTTCTTTTTCTACATTTCTAAATTTGCATTAATTAATACCCATATATGAAGGCTCTCAATTTAAGATTTATGTATTGTTTGAATCTTTGCATCTGTAAAATTTTACAAGCACAAGATCCCACTAACAGATAACATAATGAAATAAATAAGTACGACAAATGAAGCAAATAATTATATTTAATTACTGTAAAACAAGATTTTAATTAGACAAATTTGAGAATTATAATCATTCTCCTTCCTGTTGGAGGTAATTGGAATAAAATAAAATGAAAGTGAACATCTTTTGATAACGTGAGATTACACATTACGATAACTGAATAAGATGATGATCATTGATGATTAATTAAAATTAATTATAGAATGCCCCTTAATGTTACGGAGTAAGGAGAAACTAAACAGTCAAGTGAAGAAATGCTGTAAGTCAAAACTGGAGTTATGTTTAACGTGTTCAAAACTTTAGGGGACTAGTCATATGAATATATAAATATTCCAAATCACTTGAAGTTAATGTGATTAGTAGGTAATTCAATAATTACTTTTGATAAAAATTAAAATCGAGAATTGTCACAGAAAGCCTTTTAGAACTTTTGCTCTCGACGGCTTAATCACTGTGTGATTTAAATAAAAATAAAAAACTTTGAAAGAATGAATGTTGCCACAACCCTCCCGGCTAGAAAATAGTGATACTAAAACCTTCAACACAAGAACGTTATGCGTTTTTAGTATTAGTTATATTATTGTATTATATTTTTGAACTTAAATACTGGAACTCATTCGCTATTAGGAGTCCGATGTTATTTTGATTATAATGTAATTTTTTAATTCGTTTTTAACCTAGATGGATATTAGTCACTCACTGATTACAGCGAAAATTCGAATTGATTATAGTAAAATAAAAATTACAACGTAATTATATTCCAAATCATCTAATAAGAATTAATGACAAATTTGATCGAAAATGTATTTCTGTTGATTATTTTCAGTGGTATGAAAAATTTGTTTTCTAACGATAAATAAAAATATATAAATTTTGTCTTCAAAGTAAAAAAAAAAACTCGAACTTCTAGGTCACAAGGCACTTATAAGCCACTACAGCGTGCTTGAAAATAACCACTCAGCAGTAGACTACTTGTTTTTAATGGTTAGAGGTTTCAGAACAGCTTTTTTTTTAGATACTTTTTATTTATTGATAGATATTACAATCTACCACACAGTTGTGAGCAATAGGTAATACTGATCAATGATTACAATACTAAAATAAAATAAAATAACAATACAAATAAATAAATGAATGAAAAATTAAAAATCTCTCTTTAATCTACACAAACAGAAGGATAATCAAAATTAACATAATCAAACTATGTGTATAAAAAAAAAATATATAATCTCTAGTCACATTTACACTCTAATATACAATATTTACACAATCGACAATCACTGAGCCCACTTTATCCCCCAAGTGTGAGGGGTAGAGCAGAGCTCAAAAGATCCCAGCGCATCCCTCTCGCCGCATCACTGGTTTCAGAACAGCTATTGATTATAAAAAAAACAGTGAATGAATATATCTCTCTCTTAAAAATATTAGCGTATAATACAAATTAATAATAATAGTGGAAGCAGGTGAATTTTCGGAGCAAGAGCAAAACTGATTTTTAATATTGGTTATTGTCATCTTTAAGTCCTTAGTAGTTAATGAGAACTAGACAATCGCCTTAGCTTTAAATGACTAACCAATATAAAAGTCCGACACGTCTTGATCTGTTGAATGCTATTTTCTCTCTTAATTTACATTGTTAATTAGCTGTCATTATAGCAATTGATCATAATTCATTAATTTTTTTCAGTATATTAGTATACATGTATACAATGTTAATTTATGAATAATATAATAATTGTTGCATTATTTTTTAAATCACTACGGTTTACGCTTCGTTTACGGTTACATGGCAGTTGCAAAAGTACCCTCCTTAATAAATAATATATAATAAGTCTTAATTTAATATTTTTCCTATTAAAATAAGTATAACTTGTTAAAATAATATAAATCAAACTCCCCTTCTTCAGTTTATTAACTTTTTGATGAAAAAATAATTCAATTTTATTATTCCTTTGCATGTGTTGGAAATTTTTGTTTATTATAAAATAACAATAAACGGCAAAAGATAAAAGTAAACAGTTTAAGTATATAATTAATTATGAAAAAATAAAAAAATGGCCAGAAAGCCATGTATAAAATTTTTTTGGAAGCTGAGAGAATTTTTCTTTTTTGTCTTGTATTTTAGCCTTATATGAACTTATATATTGACCATTAATATAAAATAATTAAAATACTCGTTAACCATTAATATACCATAGTCAGAGCAATTTAGCATAATTCATTACCTTTTTACGATAGGTTGATAGTATATAGTTTTAATTTATAAATTATGTATCAATTAAAAATGAACCAATTAATTATTTTCAGAGTTATGTAAATAGGAGTAGTGCGTCATATTTATTGACAAAGTTTCATATATTCATTTTCAAAAGTAAATTATAAATAGCTTGCTAAAGACAAACTTTTAAATTGTAGCCTGCCCTTTCTCCGACTTACCATACTTTGCTTGAAAACCAACTAAAATAAATAAAACCAACAAAATAAAAAAAATAAGACCGAAATATTTGTTAAATGAAAATCCGCTATTATTAGCGGTTGGTTATCAGAACAGTCCTTTAAGTCAGAACAGTCCTCACTAATTATTTTCAGGGTACAGCTGATGGGCCCTGGCGAGGTCGTTAAGGTACTGTAATCGCCCAAAGCCTCTTCAATCTGGAACTTAATTTCATTAGTGGCTCCCAGGAGCATGATCAAGTAGGAAAGGTAAAGGGCTGAAAGGGGATGTCAATCGGGGTCGACTGGTCCTCCAAGGGAAAAAAACAAATTAGTCCGGTCCTTCGTAAAAGGGCAACTGTTTGAACGGGGTGGTTCCGGAGCTTCCGAATTAATAAGGCAACTCTCTCAAATATTTACCTAGTTCTGATTGAAATTGCTCTCAATCTCCGATCGCTGTTTATCGAATACTTATTTATTTTCCTTATTTCTCCTTGTAAAGTTCTAGTTTCTTTACAATAGAATCTATGGAAAAACTTCCAGATTACCTAAGTATATTATATTTATTTATTGATTCCACAAGTATTGTCTGCAACTAAAGTTATGCTAGTAGGAAAAATAGCGTATGTTGTGTTGGAACAATATATTGTTTTTAATATATACAGTTACATAGTTGTAAATCTGTTTAATAGATCTGCTTGATTAGTTACTTGTCGAACCAAATTCCTGAGATGGTACTATAGACTGTGATTACTTTGTGATAAGTAGGGTACTTTTGAGTAGAGAAAGTAACTCCAGTCAAATACACCATCTTTCTTTATTGGAAGGGTGATGCTTTCCGTGACTTTCCAAGTTTCGGCTACAAAATAAAAATGGATAGGGCATATTCTGAGGAAACCAGATTGTCCTATAGAAAATACTGGAATGCAAGTAAACTCCAATGGAAAAATCAGAAATATGTGATTCAGGACCACAGGAACTAGGTCAGGTTTGGCACGACATGGCAAGAATTGGGAGTGCTATCCTTCCCAATTCTTGCCATGTCGTGCCAAACCTGGTCGGAAAGAATCCAAAACACCCATGGATGCCTTATGTTCCAGAGGAAGTAAATGGAAGTACTGTCTTCGTAATACGTCCAATACAAGATTCAATAAAAGAAAGGTTTTTGTTTAATTTGTACCACGGGCAATTACTTACTATAAATAATAATGCGTTTCGTCATTTCTTACTGCTTATGTTTGTTGCATATTTGATAGCCCATTTATTTTGGAATAATAGATGTCACTATATACTGCAGCCCCTGTCCCCGATGATGAATTGTTGAAAGTGAAACCCATGTCCGCGGCAGAAAGATTATCGTTTTGACAAGGTTATAAATATATATGTGAGCCGAGGGGCAATATTGCCACAAAAAGGAAAGAAATAGGATATTGATTGTTGGAGGTGAGATGAGATGTTGCCCTGAGTGAACCTCGTCCTGTTACTCGCATTAGAGACAATCTCATTTCCTTATCCACCGCTCTCTGGATTAGTACTTTTATTGCAGGGAAACACTGATTATGTAAGTTGGTGCTTTGTTTTTTTATTTAAAAATCTTATTCAGAATAAATAATATCAAGTTTTTCAAACCTTACATTATAATCATGAATGGAAGAATTTTTTTTTTTTATGATTTTACGGGCACTTAATTTTAAAAAATGATATTAGAACTAAGTTTACTCTTCTATTATTAAGTTTTTTAGTTGGATTTATTTATTTTTGTTTAAAGACACTTAAGACCCGTTACCGAGTGGCACTCATCCAACAACTTTCGGTAATCTTCGCAGTCCTGTACAACCACCAGGCCCCTGTTCCATAATGAAAGCTAATAGTATTAGTTCATAGTACAAGTGTAGAAACTAGTGTTGTAATAATACTAATACTAATTTTTTTCATTATAGGGATGACTATTAGTGATATGACAGGAATTAAAAAATACTAAAGTACAAGTTACTATTGTACAAGTCTGTGTAATTGAATTAAGATAAATCTACAAGACTAATAGTATTAGTTTGTACTTTATTATGAAACAGGGCCCTGTTCGTAGTTTCCTCCGCGATTCTTCCTATCCGATTATGCCTCGGTCTTGTCCTCGTTCCGTGGGGAGGCTCCATCTGAAACTTCCTGGGCAAATCCTCCTCACCCATGCTCTTCACACTGCACTCGTCCAACTTTAATAACCTGAACGATATTCTGCTCTTAATAAATTATGAATCTTCCAGTCTCCTGCAGGTTCCATCCACCAACACATCCAAATATCCTTCGAAAGATTTTTCGCTTAAACCTAGAGGTTTTGTTGACTGCTCTTGGTTTCAGTACAAGTTTCCGATTCGTAAATTATTGTCTTGTACAAATGTAATTTTGTAGGTCGTGAGTGAATGTAATCTGTTTTTTTAGACCGTGATAGAGTATGTTAGTAAAATTACTTTCCTTTTAATCTTCCGGACGATTGTTCTGGTTCAACATTGTGTATAATTATTAACGTCGGTGACTTATTGAGAAGGGCCCCCAAACGACGTCACGTCATTGTGTCGTCTCTGTAGTAAAAAATATTTCTTCTCATTTTGATTACAGAGAAAAGTCTAATAAGACTTATAACAACCTATTTGTGTTTTAGGAATCGTAATTCCAAAAGTTCCTGTAAATATTAGTTTCATAAGTAATTTTTTTCCTTAGGCTGCGAAATTATACTGGATCTAAGTTATTACTGAATTCGTGCGATATATGTTAGAGGTATTGTTATAGATCTTTATTTTGAGAAATAGCTTTACTTGAATTATTATGACAGATTCGTATGTCAGATTTTTTACAGGGAATCAATTGGATATTTATATAAAGTTCGATTAATGTTAATTATTAAGTAAAATTTTCTATGTATTTTTATGTTTTATTTTAAACATCCTTTTAAACATTTATTGACTTTCACAATGTTAAGTAAAACATGAAAGTCAATAAATACAATTTTTCAGGTTAGTAAAAAATTAAAAATACAAAAACACTGAACCAGCGATGCGTCATAATTCATAAACGTGGTGATTTTATTCATAATTGTTTTGTTTTTTTCAATGTATAATTCTCATATATTAGAATATTTATATAATTTTTTTAGAAAAATATGAAGAATTATTGGATATTATCATTAGGTTTTTAATTTGTATATACTTCTATTCCATGCATTCTAATCTTTAGTTCAATTAGCTAAGTAATTGTGTTTATGGAATTAAAATATGTATATAAATATACATTAATAGTGAACGACTTTGTGTATATTTTAAAATATATCATTTTTATATTATACGAACAACTTATAGCATTAATATTATTTTATAAAAACTTATTTTACTGTTAAAATATATGTAAAACAATTTAGGAAGTCTTGGGACTAGCCGACAGAAGTGAAAATTTTTTAAATGAAATTATATTTAAAAATTTTATTATTAACGATCACACGTTCCTTCTAATAGCTTGAGGCAGAAAATATTAGTTACAGAATTATAATTATAATAATAATTAGTATAGAAGAGCTATTTCCTAGGTAAATTATGGCGAGAAACTGGTTAATCTTGCAATAGGAGAGTATGACGACAGGAGTTCCCTCAATTGGACAGACACTGCCGTGATTACTAATCTCCTCTAAGCTCTTACTCTCCTATTAGAATATAAAAATTTTCCTGCTAGAATTTCGCATTTGGGTAAAATTTATTATTTCTTTGACGCAGTTAAAATCTGATTTTAAGTTGCCTTATTCATCTTAAGACGCCTGTACCCTATCGTTGATTCCAACCACATAATCCCAGATCACCAGTTTGGTTTCCGTACATCCCACTCCACTATCCAGCAATGCCATTGTGTGGTTGATGTTGTCTCGTCTTCATTGGAACGCAAAATGTACTTTCTTGTCTTTCTTGATGTAGAACAGGCTTTTGATCGAGTCTGGCACCCAGGACATCTCGACAAACGACTGATATGGAATCCTCATACAAGACTAAAAAGACAAGAAACTGCTCGTAGATTCCGACTATTGCAACATTTACTAGACAAACGGTCTAAATTGCCAATTCATTACTAAAGACTGATCTACATGACTATTATAAGGCCTATCTGGACATACGGAGTTGAGCTTTGGGGCTCTACTAAACCATCGAATTCCTCTAGAATCCAATCCTTACAGTCCAAAATCTTTCGTAGAATCCTTAATGCTCCTTACTTTGTCACAAATCAAGTCATCCATCAGGACCTCAATGTTCCATATGTTGCTGATTTGGCCAGAACCAGATACCGTTCCTTCCATCACAAACTTCTCAACCACCCAAATCCACTTGTTTCTAACCTGGCTTCTCCTTCATTACCTAATAATTCTCCTAGGCGTCTGAAAAGAAGATGGCCTCGAGATCTTCTCCTATAGAAATGTTTTTGGAGTTCTATCAATGCGTAGATGTTTGTATCATGCCACTATGTCACCTACAGCAACTTTACTTGTATATAATGTGTATACAGTTGTTAATAACAATAAATAAATTATTAAAAATTAAAAAAAAGTTGCCTTATTATATAAGTACGAAAAAATACGAACTTGATTTGGAATGAGGCCTCTACTGCTTTTGATTCCAAATTGGAGGTGCAACTCATTATTTTTTGTATTTATTTGGAGTTCAGCATATATTATATTACCATTTCCTGTGCCTTCTTTATAATTTATTCCATTGTTTGTATATACATATGTCTGTGCTTCCAGAGTGTTTTATATTGGTATAAAATGATATCCCATCAGCGTTTTTATGTATTTACCATGATCATTAGATAGTTTAAAGAAATGTAAATTCCATCATCCTGAACATTTTCCCTGAAAAGAAAATACTCGTGAAAGGAAGGTTTTATCTTCCCCTGAAAGGGAAAAGGAACAAATGGGAAAGCAATAAAAGAGCAGTGGTCCAAATTAAATGAGAGGACTCGGTTAGATAAGAAGTTATTTTACACCAAAGGGTAAACACCTCCCGCTCTCTTGTCCTAGTCGGTTCTGTCTCTTTATTTTCAATTTTATTCAAGCTTTGTCTTTCTTGAATTAATATTATTTTCATTCATTTTCAATTGCAACGGCGTTGCTCATTTATATGAACCAAAATCAATATGATTCCTAAGAAAATTTATCCGGTGTAATATTTTTCCGGACGATAGGATTAATCATCTCATTAGTCTGCTTGGGATTAGTTGTTCCCTTATAAACAGAAGCGATTGTCCACTTTTCAGTTTATGATACAAGATCGCAACACCTATTATCTTAAATTATTAGGTGAACCGATTATTACATTCTCATCTGTGTGATGTTGCGTTGATGTAATATGATTGTATATGCCAAATACCGATGGCTTTTCTGTGTTCACATAGTAATAATATTTCTCAAACCTTCGAAAATTCCCATTCCCTCCTCGGATCCAAACCCACCGTAATCCTTAATGATCATTCCTGAGATGTATATTTATTTTTGTATTTCTGGCGAATGATATACTTTGTATTGTGCCATAGTTTAACATAGCATATATATTATTTTCTGGAAATTAATTTTCACTTTTTTTTCACTTCTTCATTACTTCTTTACACCTGATCAACGTTCTCTTCTGCCCATTATTCAGTTCTCTATTGAGATTAATATACACCACATTTATGCAAACACCAGAAATAATATAATAAATATACAAGTCAGGAGTGATCATTAGGGATTAAGGTGGCGTTGGATCCGAATAAGAAAGTAAAACTAAAACGACTAAAGGTTTATTTTTATTTTTTCTCAGATATCCTTCGTTTATAGATTTTTAGAGAATGACGGTATTACATTTTATTATTGAATTTTATAACTTCTAAGAATATTGTTTCAAATCTCGGTCGCTAGAATCTAAATATACATCAATGTTTAAAAACAGTGTAAGTCAAACATCAATATTACCGATACATCTGTCTAAAACACCCATAGAAAAACAACGATGTCTGTTTGCATTCCTTATGTGGAACTGACTCCTCTTACTGCGCAATCCTTTTATAAATTGTTTATTGTTATTTGTTATGCAATGCATTAACATTTAATGTGGTTCTAATGGTAGCGGAGTATGTGAAATTTGGTTTCTTTAGAAAAAAGGAATTTGTTTTTTGTTAATTTATTTAAATCAGATGTATGTTATTCAGGATTAAGTGTCCATACTAATAATATGAATTGAGGACCTCAAAACAGGAACAAATTACCTTTATAGGTATTTCGGTTCATATTCTTTATAGCATCATTCGGTGCTTTGTTGATATTCACATATAAAAAATATTTTCAATGTTATGAATTATTTAGGTTATAAGGAATCAATTAATGTGATCCAACTACTTTGTTAATGAAATTTAAACTTTAACATTTATATTAAATGGACTAGCTTGGGCTTAATGGCAGGTTCAACATCTTTCTTCCACAGCAGCAGTGGCCGAACTCATTATATGTTATTATTTATTAGATTTCATTTATACCTTTTACATTAAGAATCAAGGTCATTGAACGGGTTTTCATAGATTTTTTTTGTCCTTAAACAATCAAATCCAGTGGTGTCAGATCTGGAGAGTGTGACAATAATCCAAAACCAGTGCTGTTCGGCCATTGCTGCTGAGGAACAAAGCTCGGTATCTTTCCTAATGTTCTAGGTTATAACTTAAAGCAACATTTAATATGAATGTTTATATTTCATTAGTAAAAAAGTTGGAACACATATTAATTTAATTATTATAACCTAACTATTTCATTACCATGAAATATCTTCATAATATAATATGTGGCAATCCACAGTGAAGGTTATGTTTGCCTATGTATACTGACTGACCTCTCGGAAACATTGCTAATACCACATCTATTCTAGAATATATAAACTGATTTAATGGCAGTAGTTGATATTGTCCAGCCGGAGTGGTCCCTTCCCATTCTATGTGAGTCCCCCGGCTACCATGCGACCACTGTTTAAACCGCCTTCAGCGGTCCATGCACCTTCTCTAAAAATGCCATCCGGCAATACAAGATATCTTTGTATACATGTATTTAGGCTGAGTCTATCTATGTATCTATGTATATTGTATATGTTTTAAATAAAGATATTAAGAGGTAGGGGGGAGGGGAGTTGATATTGAGGAATATGTATAATATATATATTTTTTTTTTTAATTCGACAACGGTAAGTTTAATTAATTCATGTGATAATAATTAAACTATTTATATGCATTCATACATATTCGTTTTTTGAAGGTAATCTAATATTCCCGGAATGTGAGTGCTATTATCGTTTAATAAAGTTGCCAAATTATATCGTAATCCAGTGTCTATCAAATGTCTACAGTCTGTCAGTATGTGTTTAGCTGTTAATGGTATGTTACTCTATCTACATGTTGGTTTAAATGCTCCTGACAGTAAGTATTCATGTGTTAGTCCAGTGTGTCCAATTCGTAACCTGGTCAGCGTTGCTTCGTGTCGACTGCAGCTTTGGGTCGATGTCTTCCAAGGATGTACTGCACTCTTAATTTGTTTTTTGTGACGTTGGTCCAAGTAGTATTCCATTTATTTAATATTTGTATTGTCATGAGAGGATAGAGGTTGTGGGGTCAATCTAAGTAGTCAGATTGAAAATCTTTAAACTTTAGACCGTTTTCAAAGTGTTAACGGACATACTTTCATGGGAAACTTTCATCTTGTTCTGAGATCCTTCAGATTTTTAGTTAGGACACTGACATCAAAACGGCCTGTATAGAATATTTACGTACATACCCATGAGAGAACTCTCACCGTGCAAGAAGAGTATTTCCTATTCTCTTTTACAACTGCATCTGGTCCACTAATTTCCTTACTCTGTACAAAACTGCCATGCAATATTCACTCTTCTTGTCAAATAATACCTTAGGTAGATTTTAAACCGTGTAACCTTTATACAGTTCTCGTTGAACCCTACACTCCTTAATTTCTACCTTGTATTATCCGTAGATCGTGATGTATGTGGTGCGTGGTAAGGGAATTCGCAATCCCGCTATTTCTTCGCCGGCCGATTATGCTAAAGGTCTGCCCCCTGCAACCTTCACATCTTTGTTTTATCATTGCCCAATACTCACTATATGCCCCTGAGGGAGTGAGAGAGGAAGGTTGGTTTCTGTCTTAAAATGTTCAATTCGGACAAGAAGAATATATTTTAAAAACATATATATATATTTTTTTTTTAAAATTATATTTTCTATTTATCAAACTTATGCATATCTTTAAGAGTATTTGAGCCTTTCGTTTATTAAAGTGACTAACATCTAGTCTTCAGACAAATACTTTTAATTAGGGTTGTGAAAAAGTAACCAAAATCTAGGATACAATCTGTAGAGTACGTCAAATACAAAATAAAATATATATTTTCTTTATCAGATGTACCAGTATGGTCAACTAATAATCTTCCAAAAATTAATTTCTTAGTTAATACGAATAGGATACATGAAAACAATATTTCTATGCAATGGTTATGTACATAAGATGTCACTGTAATTTATGTTTTATAGAAAGTCCACTACAATTATTCTTATAGTGGACTTTTTATGTGTGGAGGATTATATAAGTATAAAGTGGTTTTTATAATTTTGAGAAATTATTGGACTATTTTTAGTTCAATTTAGAAGGATATGTTATTTTATTCCTATTAAATTCGTTTTTTATATACCATATATATAT
>NW_027113819.1:11790-22103 GCF_000696795.3 Halyomorpha halys | reverse complement strand
AATCTTTTATTTCCAAAAAATACCCTAAAGCAGTTCAAGTAATATGTTTGTTATTGATATATGTTGTTATTGGTTATACACTTTTTTATACATTTTTTTATTTTTATGATTCTGATTCAATTCAGTGTTTTATCTTGCATAATATTGTATAAATTATGCATTTCATTTAGCTATTAATATTTTTTTAAACTCTCAGCTGCGTATATTTATTTAGTTATTTATCTATGAGGAGCTATTTTAATAATGTAAAGGTTGGTAAAAAATAAAACAATAGAGATACACAGGAGTACTATTCCTTTGTAGAATTAGGAAAAATTAGGTTAAATTAAACTATCAATATAGTTTAGTATATATAATATATTAATATAGTTTCGTAGCAATAGTTTCAGTTTTGTTTATAACTTTTTTCCCGTCTGGTCAGTTAGTCTCTTTTTGTTGGTGGCTGGATCTCAAACTCTTTCTCTTAAAGGTTCTTACTCTTAGAGTTCATATTTACTTGAAGAATATTGTAATTCCTATTTTTTTAAGTTTAGCTTGAACTTTCTGACCTTCGGTAGTGAGGAAGGAATTATTGTGAAAATCTTTTTACCTCTAAATAGAACTTCCGAAATTTGCCTTTATGTGTATGCATTTCTGTATTAGAATTGCACCTAAGTAAGGAATAAAAAAAACCTGATTTGAGTTTTATATTGTTCCTCCAAGCTGCTAATAAGATAAGTTTAATTTATTCTAGTCAAGTGCAGAGTTGGAGAAAGTTGAGAGCCAGAAGTTCAAACCCGAAGTTGGGTAAAGGATCTCGACAGTGCAGGTACAAACTCGGAGCTAATACAATTTGCAGCGCCTCTTCCCCTTTGAATTTTGTTTCAAAATGGAGCCTTAATTATTTTGTTATGTCTGCGGTTAATAAGTCCCTCCCCCAAAGTTATGCTTCAATTTCCTCTCTTAATTAAAGAGGCTAAGTTACGCCTGAAGGAATATTACGTTAATGTATTTCCTCCTTGATTAGTTACCTAATACAAACAAGATTAATTTTATTAATATTTCTTTCCCACTTGGAAGACGCTTTGGATTGTAGCAAACTATTAGAACCCTTCATTCTTCCTAGATATACAATTTCCTTCCAACAAACCTTTATACTCCATTCCGCAGGACTTCATTTTAACGTCCCTTTCCCGCCGCTGTACTACCCATGGAATTCTCCCTCTCGCAATATCCGGTATGCTTCTTTCTAACGTATATTCAAAACTATTTTTTCTAGCAGCATGTTCCTTTTTTTCTGTTATATTTGGTTCTGTTTGACACAAGAAACATTTTTTAAAGCGTTTATGTTTTAGTATTTTTTTTTTTAATCCATTTCAATTTAATATTTCAAAGAAACAGATCCTCTGTTCGAAATGTACCTTTTTTTTCACGGCTAGCTGAAGCATAACTTTTAATATTTAGCTTATTTTAATGACACGTTTTTACTTTCTCTTTAGTAGTATATGGACTATATATAATAAGGAGAAAAAATTATCAAATACAAGTTTTAAAAGGAATATACTCATTTTTAGGCCTCCTGCATCCAAATTACCATAATTTGGTGGATGGGTTTGTCGATAAGCATGCGTGTTTGTGGAGCAGCCCATCTCAAAAACGAAAGTTCGTTGGTACTTAAATTACACATTTAAGGCGTGTATGTGCCTTTAATGTCACCTAGGTCTTATCCTTATTAAAATAGTTTTACAGAGCTTAAATAACGAATTTTAAAATATCTTTCTCTAAAGTACCTTTAATTTTATTTTATTTGTATTATTTATTGTAAATATGTTATTGTAATTGTAATCTACTAACTTTGTAAATGGCCCTAGTGGTCGAAAAACTTAAATAAATAAATAATAAATAATGTTATTTATTTTTAAAAAAATCATCAGTTCACATTGTTAGCAACTGAATAACTTTGGGTTATAAACAACTTGTTAGGTAAAATCATTAATTTATTTTATATTATGAGTATTGAATTAATTAGCGATATCTCTGGGTGGGACATATTATGAAAAAAAAACAGTGAATTAGTTCAATAATCTATTTGATTTGCCGATAGCTCATATTATTATGTTATCATATCATATTATTAGCGTTGTATTATGATTCGAATTTAAAAATACACACTTTCATGTTCAAATAATTTTTGAATTTGTCTTTTTTTTTTTTTAAATAAGCCTTGTATTACATCTTAAAATATTTGCATATATAGAAGGAATCCATCGCGTTTTTTAGCTTTCCTTTACCTCCGTATGGGAGGCATTGAGATGTGACGAACATATAATATTGTGGCCTTCGGAGCTGCCGCATCCCTCTTCGGATGACACCTCGGCAACGGAATGTGGTTACATCATTGTTTGTTGCTGGGCTTTCCTTTCCATAACTGTCAGCAAGGCCTTATATATAAACTATTTTTATTATTATCTGTTTGGTTAGGTCTGGCTGGATTTTATATTTAAATTATCCGTATTGTAACTACCTGTTTTTGCGTATTCAACTAACTAACAGTGTTCCAAGACGTTTAGATATCACAGTCTCTCTGAAGTTCTCCTTAATCTTAGTCGTAATGTACATTAAGGCAGTGTTTTTTTGAACTTATTTACTAAGAAGACTCCGTTTCGTCAGAGGATCCTCTTACCGGAATCTATGGTATCATTTCTTAGCATTAATAAAGCTAAGAAAAGAGGTGTGTTTGGAATACTGGCCCTCCTGATCTTCATTTTCTTTAGTACTTAGATTGAAAATTTTACTTTCATATGCCTATAAATGGAATATATAGTCAAAGGGAAGAATTTCAGCAAAAATTTCAAAATCAAATTTTCAACGAAATACACGTTTTGACGTCTCGTGATTCCAAATCACTGATGGCCTGTATGTCTGAGTGTGAACTGCCAAACTAAAATACGTAAAATTGTAAGAAACTGTAATGTCATAGTTAAGACTGCCTACATTATTAACATATGCCTGAGATGTTACAGCAACGTTTTAGTTGAAATCGTTAAAAAAATTGTTGAATATAAATTACGGAAGGATGTGATAGTAAACGTAAGGATAAAAGAAGACATATAGTTTTTCCTGGTTGAAAACACATTTTGGTAACAAACTGTTGTAATATATACGTATTACATACAGTTGTAAAGCCAAAGATTTGTATGCAACATAAAAAGTCGTAAAAGGTAATGGAGAATGAAGAGTAATGTATAAATCTACAGTATTTATCTAATTAAATATATTTGACCTATACATGAGCATTTATGTTACTTTCCATCTATAATTATGGAATAATATATTGTATATATTTATAAACTAGAATTATTCATCTCAATATTATACTGATCCAGTTCGTAATTATTATAGTTATTTTTAACCAGAATTTTACTTTTAAATGTTGAGATACACAAGTAAAACTCTTAGCAATTTAGAAATAAATTATTGATTTTTTTTTTTAAATAAATAATATTATTTGTTGAACCAACCAATCTGTGGCTCTAAAAAAAATTATAAAAAGAGCGCTTTTTTAACTTCAATATTCGATTAAATTTTTAGTTCTATTTTGTTTATAATGTTCATTTTATATATGAACCTCTGGAAATTTGTGTGTGCATGTGCGTGGCTATAAAAATATAATTTTAATATTAAGATGTCGTTAGAGCCCTTAGAGCGTTGAGCATGTTTTACATGTAATCAAGCGGTTCTTTGAAAGGGCTGCCTCATAAGGAAAAAAATATAAAAATTAAAAGGTATGAGTCGGTGAGCTTATGTAAATAAGCGGGTTCATTAGAGGGACGGGTCCACAGTGAGCTGGAACGCCAAAGACGTGGTCGAAATCCAAAATACTGTTCATTATCAAGTAACTAACATAAAAAAAAATTATAATTCCCGGATGGAACCTCTTTAATGTATCTATAGAGATTCGTTTCTAAGTATATAAAAAAATTAAAGTTGAAACATTTTATATTTACTCAAATTTCATGTATTTTTTGTGTTTTTTTGATCCAAGAATAAACAAATAAAAATGTTTATTATGTTCATAATGTCATTATTTTCGGGGTTTCAATTCACTGTGAGATGTAACCGGTTAGCAGATAGTCTGGTCAGCTTTATATTGATAATATCTCATTTTGTCGTAAGTACCGTTTTGTAGAATCGATATTTCACATTCTTTCGATTTTCTCCAAAAGAACTCTAATGAACTGGGTGTCAATGTACAATAAAGTGTTCTTCAATACCAATTAGATCTTGGTTCTTTATTGAAATAGTATGTCAGAGCTCAAATGCCGAATTTTCACAAACTCGTCCTCATAACTATCTTTAATTTTTTTCATTTTGAAAAAAAAAAAAACTTTCTCATTATTAACAATGATGAACGATGGTTAAATAAACAAATTATATAAGAATATTATATTTAACTAAAAGAAAAATAATGGGATAATACATGCATCCGATTCGAACGGGAAAAGCTGTAACTGAACTATCTTTTTCATTTCTACGGCTTTGTTGTTGTTTTGTTAAACTGTTGTATTCTTGAAAGACAAAAATTATTATCTTTATCCCCACCTCGAGAAACCCTTTAAATATAAAAATTGTATAAATTGTAAAAATATAAAAAATGTCAAAACTACAGCATTGGCACAACATAGTATTAAATATAAACATCAGTTTGATTTTAATAATCCAGAAGTTTTAGATATAGTCAAGAATATTAGGAATAGAAAAATAATTGAATCAGTACATATTACAAAAAACATTGACAAAGCAATCAATTATAAAACTGATACAAAAACTTTAGGCACACATTATATGGATATTATAAATAAATTAGCGTTTTAGTTTTATGTGGTTTTTTATATAATATAGAATTAATTTAGTCAAAGTGTTTATAATTAAAAAAGAAAATAATGTTATATAATAAATAGAATAGAAATGGTTTTTTGAAAAATTGTTAATTTTAGCTTTTATTGTTCATCTTTGTGATAATGGAGGTAGGAAAAAATTATTTTATAGTCTATATGGTTGTTATCATAATGGAAGATAGCTTTCCGAAAGGTAATTATTCTCCTAAAATGTATGACCATTAGCAAGTTTTACTCATTAAATGACATTAATATTATAATATATTAGCAAGAATGACAAATAGGAGAAAATTATATGTCATATATAGGTTTTTTGTTATCTAGTAAATAGTTTATAAATAGTTCTTTGAGTGTATATGATATATTAGTGTTGTTGTAAGTGCATGTTTATGGTTTTGTTGAATTTGTTTTTTAGCAGCCTGAAGATGGGGGAAATCTCCCGAAACGTTGCTGATGATATGAAATAAACTATTGTATTTTAATAAGGAAGAATTTGTGTCATTCACTAAATCTAGTTTAAATACTAATTTTTATTGCATCAGAAAAATAAAAAACTGTGTTCTTAATTGTCACCTTCAATTTTTTTGTGACTAAAATCATTCTTCCCTTGGACCATCCATGTGTAATTAAAAAAAATAATAGCCATAACTTTATCCGAGCTCACTGATCTACATAAAACTTACGGACGTAGGTTGAGTGGTAAATAAAAGTTGTGTGATAGGCACCAAATTTTTTTCTTTCCCAATAGAACATTTACTGCCTCTTAAATTTAAGTTCTTATATTTCAAATTTATACATATATTTTTTTAGTTTATTGTCCATTTGTTTTTATAACTGCTCTATTTTATTTGACTATTCATTTAATCTGGTTAATTTTTTATCTTTATTGATGTTGGTTTTAGTAGTATCTATTATACGTATTAAATTAAGTAACAAAAATAAATGCTTAAATAAAGTTGTTGTTTTTTTTTTAATTATCTCCTTAATTTGTCAGTAAAAGATAATAATGAATTAAAATAATATCTAGAAGAAAAGCATTCATTCATAATTTTGAATAGTTACCTAAGTTATTCAAAATTTAATCATTAATGAAAATAATTTATTATAAAGTATGTAAACATATTTTTTTGTGAACTAAAACAATATAAATATATATTTTTTAAATTTTGTTTATAATAATGATGTATTGTAACTCGTTGCAGGAAGAAAGTACTGGATATAGGGCGAGGTAGTGCCTCGGCCCGCCTGAGATGGACGACAGCAATAACCGTAGGCAGGCGACAAGGTACACTTAATAGTCCACTTTTATTTACTTTATATCCCATTGCATGTCCTTTCTGTAAGAGTTAATATATTTTTTCTCGTAGCTGTTGTGTTTATGATGATCTGTAAATTATCTTTCATTGCATCGAGAGACATACTAACTTATTTTATTTCTTTAGAAAATATTCTATTTCTGAAAAAAAAAAAAAAAATAGTTAAAGATAAATATAATATTAATTTTTTATTTTCAGGAAAAAACGTATATTTATATTAATATTAATATAGAAAGTTTATTTTTATATTATTATAAAATAAATAAATCTCCCATTAAGGGTATTGATAATCCCTTCATTAATTCTAAATTTAATAAGGTCAGGCGAATCCCAGAGGGTATTGATATATTACAATTTTTTTAAATTGATTTATTTAACTGTGACTTAGTTACATTAAATAACACATTACTTTTCTTTTATTAAAAAATACTTATCAGTGTTAAGTAATTTCTGGAGGTTAGTAACTGAAAAGTTCAAAACATTCATAATATTTAAATCTTAGATTTACCTTGTTCAAGAAGTCATATATATTACAGTTAAGTGTCAACGTTATACCTTAAAAATATAAATTTCCTAAAATTTGTTTTCACAATCTATCAAAGCAGATCTAAAGAATCCGTTGTTCCGAAACTTTAATCCACAATTAATGGCACTTATCATGTTTAGAGAGACCGAGTGCCGCATTTTTGTGGTTACTGTGGTGATTGATTTTTTATTATTTATTTTATTATTCGCAATTAATTAGAATAATTGTGTTGGAAAGAATACACGTTAATATCAATTTTCCAAGTGACTGAATTTAGCTGATTTGAATTTCCACTGATTCTACGAGACCCATCTTACTTTCTTGGGTTACTGTAATTTTCAGTTGTTTTTGTTAGTTTTTGCCGTTCACAATTTTATTTTTTCGTACTACATTTCGAGGTAAATGGAAAGAAAAAATACGATCTGTAATCTGCTACAATTATATTACTGGTTTGATTGATTTTATCTTATTCTACGACAATTTAAAAATAAATGTGAGAGCAAACAGTAGGGATTAAATTCCATGCATGGCCCAGACTACCCACTCAATCTGGAGACCTGTTGCGTGTGAGATTCTTATTTATTTTTTTTTTTTTTTTTACAAAAATCCAACGTTGGCTGATCTGTTAAAATCATCTTCTCAACTTTATTCTCTTTTCTTTTATTTCTCCTCTTTTTGATATGTTTTTATAACTTTCTTACAAATGGTGTTTGGATCCTGCATTATCACTTTTAATAATTACATTGCCTATTTAATAATTAAATACACAAGTGAAATTTAAATAAACTAATCAGCCCTCACAAATAGTTGTTTTTGTAACCAGATTCATAATACAAAAATTAAGATTAGCCAGTTTTTTATCAAGAATCTTTCTGGTCATATTATGTTACCTAATTCAGATACAGCTGAACCAGAGTTGGACAGAAATTAGCTGTAGTTGAAACTAATAGCTAAAATTACTATGGATACGACATTTATTTATCAATGGTTCATTCATGAATAAGGGTCGTATCCATGGCAACTTTGGCTATTAGTTTCAACCCTAGCTAATTTTTGCCCATCTCTGAAATTAACCTAAATTAGGAACGTCCATACGCTCCCACTTAATCTGAAAGAGTGTGGAAGTGTCAACGTTAGAAAGGGAGTAATTTTTTTTTTTTTTTTTCTAGAAATAGAGTTATACACATGTCTATGTCGTTGAATAGATTAATATCATAAAAAGAAACGCATATCAAAAAGAGTTTGAAGAATACCCTCAAGAGTATTGGTGGTAAGTAAAGAAGTGAAGTGTCTA
This sequence comes from Halyomorpha halys, assembly GCF_000696795.3. Classification (NCBI taxonomy): domain Eukaryota; kingdom Metazoa; phylum Arthropoda; class Insecta; order Hemiptera; family Pentatomidae; genus Halyomorpha; species Halyomorpha halys. The sequence continues at coordinate 14,090 of NW_027113819.1, read as the reverse complement.
CTCGATCAATGGAAAGTGTTTTTTCTTATGTATATAAAAAAACGCGTTTTTCAGCATAATACTATCAAACCTAATAATTTAAATATGATTAACATATTATTCGTCTATATAGAAATTATTTTAAGATTTTTTTCCTTTATAAAATATCAGTCAGAATGATTGAGGAAAATTATTTTGACCACATTACACTTTCGATTTTTTTTTTTTTTTTTTTTTATAAAATTTTTAACGTTTCGGTCCTAATTCATTGGTCATTTTCAAACATAATCACATTTCAGGCGCTTTTTAAATATTGCTTGATTTAACTATACTCGATAAACATACTCGCTATAGTTGTCTGTCTGAAAAGTCAGATAAGTAAGGCTACCATGGAGGGCGGGGGTGGTGGGTTTCATTTTTGGTGGCTTTTTAATTTTAATTTACAGCAAATATGTGGATTGTCAATTTTTTTCATTTAAACAAACTTCAGAGCTATTTTTTTCCTTTAAATTTATTCTCACAATACATTCACTCATATTCTGCTTCCAAGTACAGATTGATCAAACGGAAAAAAAATAAATATATATATTTCACAATTTGTTTATATATTTTAGTTATTTTATAATTATGATTGTTATTATATCCTTGGAGTATACTAATAAATTTTTACATAATGTCTAAAATTAACTCTTATTTATCAAACAAGCGTGTGAGCCAAAATTTGAATCCGATTGTAGCAAGATTTGTTTTCTTTTATATAAACCGTAATTGAAATGAGATGAAAAGACTCATTGGCTTGTGTGGGAGAAAAAGAAATGTGGAGGCTCAGCACGAATGCTAACCACATAACCTTTTTTAACCGTTGTTCAGTAAACAATGCGTACTGAACCGTAGGACCTTCGTTGGCCTAAGTGGAAAATGTTTCTTTTTTTCCCGTTTCCAAGTAGTTTGTGACCTGAAATATAGCAGTTACCATATCACTGAGGGTTGATATGATGTACTATAGATATCATCATGCCCTTCATTCCCACAGATCGTTGTAATCCATTTCCTTAACTGCTACAAAATGTGTCTGATCAATTTACATGCTCATAGTCCTGCCTCGATCGATATGGTCTTTATTACCCCTTAAAAATCTCAGTTAACTCCGAAAAGAGGACCTATGGAGACTGAAAAATTTGCCTAAAAGGCTGCCTCGGGTGCTTAGCGGTAATGGAACCCAATCTGTATGCTTACGGGAGAGACGACTATGTCCTAGGAGCGCTTAGAGCCCGACCAGTTGGCGAGGCGCCTCGAATCCCTAATGAGCCTATCGATTTGTAAATTCCCGAGGCACGTTTGGTTCCCTGAAGCGATCACTCAGTCTTGCCTGACACCTTACAGTCCAGCTCCAAGCTCATCTGAGAGCGAGGAGTACCTCTGTCGGTAATTTCGTCTCGCCACTTGCTTAACGTCCTGTCACACTTATGATTCGTTGAAAGAAGTATCAAATCTTAATTTTTCATTTTAAATTTGTTATCAAATAATAAAACAAATCAATCCAGCAACAACCTCCTTTAAGGGTGGCCTTCAGGGCAAGCACTTAAGTACTTGAGGCCTGACTTAAGCGCGGGATTTCGAAAATATATCAATAATTTTTTATTTGAAATCCTTTAGTTATAAATAAATTTTAAAAAAATTCCTTTCGAAATAAGACGTTATAAAAACAGTGAGTAATGGTTCTGTCAAAATATCGTTCTTAATTGTCCCATTAGTCAGCCAGGTTACCGGTTGATTTAAATGTTCTGTTCTTCTTCGCCTAAGACCTCAATGTTTTTTTCACACTTTTTTAATAAAAGTTTATATTTCCTAAATATAATATGTATAATATATAATACTTTCTCAATACTTACGTATTTAATGGTTCCGTAATTATTGGTTAATAAGATAAGTAATAAAGAAAGGGATTTTCCGATATATATATTAACTGAATCGATTAATGTTGACAATAAAAGTATTTTTAAGGAGGGAGAAAATAAATTTTCGGTTAAGTTATTCCTGTGGTCCGCAATATCATGTCAGTTCGCCAAGTTAAATGGAATTGATGATTTATTTTATATTGCCATGTTTACTATTAGTGACTGTATTGGAAAGTGTTGTTACAATGTTGTCGTTTGATAGGTTATGTTGATATATGCATTTGGACCCTTATTCCACTGTATCATTACAGTCGTAATGCATTTTACAGTACTCTTGTGTTAAGTTTCGTTTTGATGACGGTTTTAATCTCCCTCCTCCTCCTCCTCTCTCTCTCTCTCTCTCTCTATATATATATATATATA
>NW_027113819.1:0-11740 GCF_000696795.3 Halyomorpha halys | reverse complement strand
TTATTAATTTTAAATTGCAATTTCACGTTCATAGAAGTAACTTAGAAATAGAAGTTAGGTAAGAACTATGCATTACTCCTTATACTGAGTATACTAACATGCGGACAGGTTTTATTATATATATCTATTACTTAATTACTTACTTCATATCATGTAAATACACAATATATATAAGATCTAAAGAGACCCCTAATGATCGTCTCAACAATAATGTGTTTATATTTCATTTTTGTTATGTTTTTTTGTCACTAATTAATTTATGTATATAATTAATTATTTTATTTAAAAGTTAAACAATTTTTTATTCGTGTTTGTTTAAGTCATGTTTAAGACCTAGGTAGAAATCATCTTGCAAATAAATGAAGATAAAACAAAATATATGAAAAATTCACCCTAATACATGGATGGCATATCGTTTCCCAAAGTATACTGGTTCCAATACCTCGGATATCTATCGGATAAATATCAACAAATAACGAACGGATTCAGATTGACCAGCGCATAACAAGCGCGAAAAGAGCCTTCTCTCTGTCAAGAATACTGAAATCCTATAATATCTCTTAAGAATCTGAAACTGAGGATGTACCATACTATGATGAAGCCAACTCTGATATACGGCGTCGAGACCTGGTTACTGGGCTCGTAACAATCAAAGTACCCTAGATAGCAAAATCAAGAAATTTAAACGGAAAGTCCTCCGTACAATTACTGTAACCATCTGGGATCAGAGCCTTAACACATGGAGGAGAAGTAACAGTAACAGTCAATCAATATCTCATGACATGAAGGCAATGAGGTTAAGATGAGCGGGACATATCAAGCAATCCATCAGGACGCTTCTACACAACAATGAATACCAGTATAGTTAGCAAGAGGCCATGTGGGAGGCCAAAAATGAGATGGGTAGACAGAATCAACAAATATGCGAAAGAGCTGCATAAGGCAAACTAGAAGGCATTAGCCCAAGATAGGCAGGCGTGAAGAAGGCTGGATTGGGCGCCATAAGATCTATAACGTCTATATAGCCAACCGAAAAAAAAATAAGTCATATTTATAAAACTATTCTCAGTTATGTTTGTCTTTATTATCTTTTTAATCTAGTTTGGAGCCTAAGAAAATCAATTAACTTTTAACATTGAATGCACATTATATAAAAGAATTTATAAATTAACGAAAGGCTAAGAAATATAGATTTATGTTTAAATATAAATTTTTGTCGAGCAAGACTCAACTTGAGTCACTTATGGAGGAACCGAACTTGCAAAGACAATATATAAAACATTTTTCGCTGTTAAGGTGTGATGCTTTTCTCTGTACAGTGTGAGGTTCTATTCTTTAATAATATAATAATGTACAAAACGTAAAGTAAGATTGATGGAGCAGTCTTTAATAAGTAAAGGAGAATGGGGAGTCTTATAACTGTAGCACCAGGTGAAATCTACAACCTTATTACAGTACTAAAAGGTACAATTGTAAATTATACCGTCCATACTGTCTCAATTTGCTTGTTCGGTTATGTTTTTACTTACGGGGATTCGGTTACTAATCGGCCTCTAAAGTAACTAACTACTTGGGTAAAGCCAGTAATAACACGTTGCATAGCGACCTCCCAGTGTCCTATAATTGTTCAATTCAATGGCTTAATCATGGAAATTAGCTTTTGCAAATTGTTTTCGCATCTTATAATAGCTCTTTGCAAGGATATTTCCACATCAGTATTATCGTTTCAGAAATAGTCAATAATAACAATTAATAGGTAAAGTTTAAATATTAAAACACTCGTCTTTTTTAATAGAAAATTGTATAGTGCTTTACTTATTAAAAAAAGGAGGGTATAATCGATCATTGAGAAGAAATAATAAGCACTTTCGGATTTTCTTGTTGAAATGCTGTACTGTATAACCTATATTACTTTGACGTAACAACACAACGTATTGCTTGGACCAGAGAACAAACTCATAGAACTGAAAATAAGTTAGATGAGAGATCGATCCAGGTTTCTCCGTTTAAGCTGGATTGTGGATGATCTCAGCGCCTATTTGTAACAATATCCAATCTAAAATGTTATAAGCAACAACATATTTAACATTAAAAATGTTTTATTTATTTGTATATTTTATCATAGTTGTCTCTTGGACCAGTGTGAAGTGAGCATTTATAATCTTTAGCGAACATTAAGAATTAGATTAAAAAATATTTATTTACAATGAACGAAAAGGAGTAATGAGTGAAATTTAAAATTTAGCAATAAAGATAAAAATTTGGAAATGATTAGAACAAGATTTTTTCAAATTTTCAATATATTTCTTAAATAAAAACATAGAATATCCAGTAAATAACAAATCAAATTACTATTTAAAAAATGACACTTTATTACTAAAACAATGTTTATGCGTAAACACTAAAATTTCTTTTTAAAACAATAAGAAAGAAAAGTAAATCCGAAAATCGAAACATGTAACATTTTGAAGAAGTTTGTTTTGTCTTTCATTCTTGGCTTGAGATTGCTAGCTGACTATACAAAATTGTTTCATATGCGATGTATGAAAAATCGTTTCTTAAGCGATGTATGAATGTGATGCATCACCGAAACTATATGCAAAAAAAAACCAAAGTGAATTTCATCACCCTTAGTGCCTGGGTCAACACTGTCACTTGATGTTATACGATTCAAGTCTCTTGGTTTGTTTTTGATTTTGTGTTAATTTATTGACTTGGTTTTATCATTAGAAAAATTTCACCCTACTCCCTGGGGAGTATCGTTGTTTCGGTGATGAGTTCATACAGTTCTCTAGAACTTTGGATAGTTTTGCAGCATCTTGAACTCAATAGAAAGGTAAGTTGATGTAAATAATCTGTCCTTAAGTACCTATTACCGAAAATCTTTTTTAGCTAAAGACTCAAGTTGTGTTAAATTAGCAAGTTAAAGTATCATATGTTGCTGTTAATACACTTGCCCTTCTCATAATTTTTCCGAAATCTCTATCATCCTTAGTTTGTTCATTTTTAATCTTAACTACTTTTTAACGCCAAAATACATAGTATGTTTTTATACAAGGAGAAGATGGTTGGGGGTGCGATCAAATTAAAACACAAGTTGAAGTAACTTATTTAATCATGCCAACGTTTCGGCCAGAATTTCTAGCCTTCATCAGGGCTAAGAACAGAAGATTTTTATCCACTTGTAACGTTTCCTCTTAAAAACACTTCGTACTGTAACGTATTTTTCAATTCGAAGTTTAGACGTTATCGGCGCAGAAACCCTTGGCGGTAAGATTTCAAGCTAACAGGTTCGTTTTATGTTTTATTCTCTTTTTTCCTTTATCTTTATATTTTTTTTTCTGGCCAACGTTGGTACGATTAAATAAGTTACTTCAACTTACTTGTGTTTTAATTTGACCGCACCCCTCAACCATCTTCTCGTATAAGTCATCCACGGTTAACTATCTCTCATGATTAGTATGTTTTTGTATTATTATTCTATACGATAATATGGTTACTTTTGACAAGTTCCAATGTGTTTACTTTCTGACTATGAAGTTTGATGAAATATTTTATATTGTAAAATAACTTCGATTTTCTCTTCAAATTCCCATCCCATGGCGGTGCATTTATATACATTCTCTTACGCTGATGTGTTTTGTTGTTTCTTGTTTGTTATGAAGTATCTATTCCACTTGGGCAAGGACAGCGTTACGATTCGCGAAGTAGTTGAGTTCCCCGATATGGAAAAAGTTTTTCCGTAAGGCCTTCCCATAGTGCCCCAGCCATTATGCTAATAGAGGAGACAGCATAGGAAAGTAGAAGATATTTGTGTAAGCGCACAACATTTCGCGAAGGGCTGGTCCACTGGGAGTGGCTTTGTTTGCCGAGCCTCTTCTCTCTCCCTCCCTCGCTATTTAAAGTAGTCCGTCTTTAGTGCTTGTAAACACTCCGCCTACTTTAACTATTTCAAGCATTTGTTTTGATAGACTGTTTATGAAATAACGAATCTGAAGTTCTGTTATGTTTACGGCCTTAATGTACCTTCCTAAAACTCTATCTTTATGTAATCACTTTCAATTTATATTTTACTTAGTACGTGAGACAAATTCAATCCTTCGGGGTGTGAATTTTATTTTATGTTCCTCACATTGAATAAATTTCCAATTCAACTGCCAGCTCTGGCTAGAATAGGTTGGTAAGCTTATTAAGATAAACTAGCTCTCTCTATCTTGGAAGAAAAAAACGTTAATGTTGAAAAAAAAAAACTTACCCATTCTGGAATATTACCGAAAATATTCACCTAGCAAGGCTTAAATTTTAAACTTCACAGTAATATTTAAAAACATTAAGACGATTTTGTAAGTTCCTGTACTTTTCCTTCTATATTTTTTCAGCAGGTAGGAAACTTAAAATTCTAAACTGAATAGTTGATGGTGGGGGGGGAGGGGGAGAGAGAGAGAGAGAGAGAGAGAGAGAGAGAGAGAGAGAGAGAGAGAGATATTTCGCTCATTGAAATTCTATTTCTTAATCCTGAAATAAAACAAATCAACAAATGCCAAGAACCTAAAAAGTTTCACTTCTGACGCGCGAGTCTCGTCTGTATATTTATTTACTACAGTGTGGTCTATAATCATAATCCCGACATACAGTGTCTGTTTCGACTCGTATCGATTAGTATTGTTTAAAGATTTTCCTCGTTCCCGGCATTAGGCAGAAATAGCGCTTATCCTTCGGACCTAGGTCAGGGTTAAGGCTAGAAGAGCTACATTAATAGTCATAACTATTGCAGTGATGTTGGCAGTTCCTAGCGGTACTGCATTGTGCCATTGTCCCAAATTATTAAAAGGGCCTATTTCTACATGATGTCCAGAGTCATTTCCGGAATCAGGCCATTAGTAGAAATTATGGCATGCAAACCTCTGACTTTTTCAAGTTACGTAGTGGTTGATCCTAAAATTGACTATCTTTTTCGGAAACCGCCTTATGAGGATTTACTTATGTTAAGCTTATTTCAATAATATTTGCATGTTTCTTTCTTTCTAAGATAAGCTTAATAAATGGTTTGCTGTGAAGAATAGTGTGGTCTGTAGGTTGTATTGTAATATTTGTGTGTCTTTCCCAGTTCTAAGTTAACAGTTGTAATAGGAATACAATCAGATGACAAACTTCATAGATTGTTGTGCCAAGGTAAATATTCCTTAACACTTGACAGCTTCAGATTATCTGCTGAATTGATTATGTTCCCGTTATACACAGTCGACATAAATTAGTTACGGATTCTCTTCATACTGGATTCTCGCCTTTAGGTCTTACAAATAATCGTCATGTTCCAGAATTTTACCATTTTAGATAAAATATAAGTTCAATTTCTCAATCAAAGCCCAGCGTACTTTCATTTACATATTGCAAACAATGAGCGCGTGGAGGCTGAAGAAGGCAGCGACCGAGCGATGCTACTTTCATATTCGACAGCGCCATTGTATTTCTGCTTGGCCTGCGCTGCGCTAACACTTCCGTTATTCTCCAGTTCAGTGTCCGGTTAGAAGTTATTGGATCGACTGTGTAGTGAGTGTAGTTGGACTGGTGTGTGAGGGTATTTCTATGAGTATATGTTCATGAACTATGTTAATGTTAATGGGATTGACCATTGTACTTCAGAAACTATAAGATGAGCAAGAATCGTGGATTATATTTCAGGTTTGCTGCCCTATTATAGGTTGAATGAATAATATAATTAAATGTTAGGATAAAAAATTCAAACTCACCCTCAAAATTACACGTTAGGGATAGTACATCTCACATAAACAGTATAAAACAGACACGTGTTCGATACAACTGTTTTCATTGTATATTTACTCTCTTTATTAGATTTTTTCTTAAACACGTAAATGCCACTTCACCATATTTTATTCCCTCTAATTCTGCTTTTCCATATTTTTTGTTATCTCCTATATTTAAGAGAACCATTGAGGCTAAATATTTTGTAATGGGCTGAAATTTACTTTACTCTCAATATGGTTTTTCTTAATGAATTACTATTTTTGGCGATTTTTGTCAAAATACAAGAGACAATTACAATAGTTTCTTAATTTTTAAGAATTTTATCGAATTTAAAAAAGAACTTATTAGTGAAACGCGTAGTGTTGAGAGTTATTTAGTAACAATTGAAAGATGTGTGCTATTTTTGCAATAAAAATTCAAAAGCAACATTATCTCGTAGAACCCATATTTCTTTTATTAGTTACATAGAAGGAATCTAAATTCTTAACTATAAAAAAGTTATAGATTTTTTTTCGTAATCCCCTCCCCTCTCCCCCCCCCCTCCGACGAAATAAGTTATTGAATACGTACATATAGGAGGTAGTTATATTTATATCTACAAACTACCAGATATACATATAACTAACTCCTATATGTATGTATTCATAACTTATTTCGTCAGAGGGTATGGAAAAAATATACAACTTTTTTTTTCGTAACCTCAGTTATTATTAAATTCGTACAATACGAATGTATATCACTAGTATACAATTAATTTCCCTTATATATGTATGTATTGTACGAATTTAATAATAAAGGAGGTAACAAAAAAAAATCTATAACTCAGAAACAAATATCGTGTTGATCTGCGTAATCTACTAAAATACTAAAAAGGCTGGTTTGTTCTTATTATCATATTTATCAAAATCACCAAGCACAATATCAATATGTAATCTTGGCTAATAAAAAAGAGAAAAATTCAGGCTCACGTGAGGCGAGGGTTGTAGATATGAAAATATTCATATGTCGTCTCAAGCAGGTTCTTTCTTCTTTTTCAATTGTAGAAGATTACTCTCTACAGTGGCAACTTCTTTTGTGGGGACACTTCTAGCAATCAGCGTAAGCGCCTTTGCTCTTAGGCACCTGTTGAATGTGGGTCCATGTTCTTTGTCTTCTTCCAAAGGGAGCTTATTAAGGCAGCAATCTCATCCCACCCCTTCAAGAATCTCCTTTTTTCACCTGATTGATAAGTTTCAAACACATAAAATCTCTTATCTATTGTATAAGCTATGATTTGACGCTGATGTGGATAAAATTGTATATCCCTTTACCAGCTAGTTAAATTAATTATAGTACTCAATACTAAACTTCATACATTTTTTTAATATAAAGATCTATATCTATTTTTGTATACATCATATAAGGTTTTTTACTCCAAAAGTTACAATCTCTAGTATATAATAAGTTTATATATAGTAAATAGTAAGTTTATAATTGATATACAATACGTCTAATTTCAATAAAACGAGGTTTTCAAACACACTTTTTTTTTTTTAAATTAATGTGTGACTACGTACTGACTACATAACATTTCAAATTAAAAAACTTTGTTTTGTCGAAATTAGAGTTTTTTCATGCTTACTTTTAAATTCGGTGAAGTTGAAAATGTGAGATTTTTAACTAACCTCTTCCTATCCCCTATAAAAACAAAAACTGATGAATTAGACGTTTTTTTACTCCTAACACTCTCCTCCAACTCGCTCGATACCCCACGCTCAAATTCGTGGGACTTGTGAGAATATAATGTGTCATTTTTTTATTGTTTAAATATTAGTTTTAAGTACCTAATTTGATTGGGTACAGTTTAATCAAATTATTCCTTATACCAAGGCTTAACAAAATAAAAATTTCTTTATATATAATCTTTTAACTTTCTTGAGACTGGTTAATATTTTTTAAATAAAATCAATTGTATTCAAATTAAATTTCAAAATATTCAAAGTTATGTTATTTATTAATAATATCGTTATTTGTGCTATATACTGTCTAGAGATTAAGTCGGGATGCCAGGATAATCGCTGAAGGCAATTATCCAAAAATAAGTTAATTAATTAATTTATATTGTTCTGCAAAACTATTATTATAGTAGGATTTTTTTCCAAAAACTTGTGTGTTTACCAGTTACCAATTAAATACCTTTGTATTTAAAAAATATTGTTACTATTAGTTATATAATATAATAAGAGGTGGTATTAGGTAATATAATAGTATATAAACTATATCTAGGAACAAAGTATTTATTTACATTTTTATGATTGAAATTATTCAGATAATTGGCTTGCCATAAAATATATATTATTACATTACCTAATATATATCTTCCATGCCCCTTTTTCCTGGTCTAGTTGTCCTGCCCCTTTTCTCCCACCTCCCCTTAGGGGCGTTACCTTTTTTTTAAATCTAATTCCTCATTGGCCGTAGGTGATAGAAGGCTCGAGAGGGGGTGGGAAAGTTTGACATGTCTAGGAAGGGTTTGTACCTGCTTAATTGGCTTGTGATCCTTCGTCAAAAACTGTCGTACACCAAAGTGTTAATACCATATAAGACCCATGTGATAAATAAACACAGGTGTATACATATCCAGGGACACTGAAAGGTTCCTTGAAAGATATTCGACCCTGGCCAGGTATCGGCACAGATGGCGAGAAACCTTAATAATATCCAGAATTGTAAAAAAAGGTCAATACATATCAATTGCTATAATTGTTAAAAACGTTGGACTTTTGAGAAAATAAAGAATGTCTTGAGACTGCAATTTGGATACAATTGATTTTATTTAAACAATAAAAATTACATTTGAGTGATGTTCGAAAATCAAAACTTTTACTGATATTTACATGTATGTCAATCTTTATAAACAATTATAGAAATAAATATATTGAAGGTTTATTATCTTTACAATGCTTCGGTAGTTACTTTTCTTATACTTAAATTATATTTTGATTGCGTCTAATTTATCGTCCCTAATGTTATTTTTTCAACCAACATCACGTTTCACAGTTGCTTTTAGAAAGAATAGACTCATTTATGTTAAATCTTCTAAACAACTGATTGTGATTATTACTATAAAGATCACAAAATGGTATATTCTTTCGATCCATTGCCTCCATCATCCCTCCCGTATTTCATTGCCGTTTCCGATATCTACCATCTTATGTGAACAGCTCAGCATTTTCTTACTCAGCTAGGGTGCGATTCCATGTGAACTTTCTTTTATTTCTTATCTTATCATTTGTGATTTACGTGAACATTTTTATCAAGACTGCTCCTCTAAAATGTACCGGCCAGCATTTTGTTATTTTTTAAATTACTGAACAACTGAAAATTGTAACATTTTGAAAAATATTGAATTATCAGACTAATGCATAATTACTAATTACTAGTATTAAAGTCTCAAAACATTCTTAAGGTAACATTCAAAGGTATGTTATTTATTAATAATAATATATATATATATATATATACTTTGAAATAAATAAGAATGTGATTTATTGAAACTGTTAGTTGAATAGTTCCCTTATTTTAAGGAGATACTGCTATGTACTGTCTCAAGTTTTAGTCGGGATGCCAGGATGATCGCTTTAGGAAATTAACCAAAAATAAGTTAAATAAGCAAAACTGTTACTATAATTAGATTCTTTTCCAAAGGCTTGTTTTCTGTTTACCAGTTTACCAATTAAATATCTTTATTTCTATAATATATCATTACCATTAATTATATAATATAAACTGCATAAAGAGATTAGGTATTTATTTACAATTTATTACTATGATTAAAATGATTCAGATAAATGGTTGCCATAAAATATATTCTTACATTATTGCTTATTGTTTAATTTATACTTATAGTTGCTGATTTGAAGGATTCATGCCGTGGGATGTAGTTCCGTAGGTGTCGTCTTGTTCATAAGGGATGTCCAGGTCTCGTGGCCCTTCTTACGACTTCGTCTGGTCGAAGTGCATCTTCGCTCTTGTTTCTTTGCTCCTCTCTCAAGCCTGGTCCTCTCTCGTCTAAGTCATCCTCTTCACTGCCCTTCTTCCTGGTCTAGTTGTCCTGTTTCTTTTCTCCCACTTCCCTTTTGGGGCGTTACCTTATTTTGAATCTAATTCCTCATTGGCCATAGGTGACAGAAAGCTCCCTAGGTAGGTTTCGTCCACTCCCCTCCCCCCAGCCCCGAGAGGGAGTGGTAAAGTTTGACATGTCCAGGAAGGGCCTGCACCTGCTTAATTTGATTCTGATCCTTCGTCAAATCCTGTCGTTTTTGTTGTAACACTTAAGTATTGGTAGATCTAATAACGGCCACATTCCCTTAAACTAAACAGAGATGTGTATATATCCAGGGACGCAGTAAAAGATTCCTCGAAAGGCTCCTATCTGAACAGGTTTAGGGACAGATGGCGAAAAACCTTAATAAACGACATATTGTTGTTGTAATAATGGCTAATGCCTCGATACATAGCAATACATAAAAGTATTTATTTATCTGCTGTTTTATACAAACATCTAGGCGACTATTGTTAAATTCAGAGCTCCATCTGAAAAAAATAAACGTCCGTTCCAAACGTAATTTTAATTTCATTTAAGTTTTAATAAAATATTTGAATAGAAGTTAAATTTAGAGTATTTTTGAAAAAAAAGAAAAAAGTGTACGTACCAGAATAATCAATCTTCTCAATTTCATGTTACAGTTTGGGTTTTGACCGATTACACTGTCGCATTCATACATGCCCATTCATCCAGCTCTTTTAATAAGGGAATTGAAAAAAGAGAGAGTACTGAACCTTTCCATGCTGTCATGCCCTTGGAGCTCCAAATGGCACCCGAAACCTTTGATTTTTCCATTTGAAAGAGTCTTGTATTGTCGATTGATGGAACGGTTTCAATTGTAAAAAAATTCCCCACTTTTCGTACAAACATATTCATTTGGAAACAGGCTATTATTTCCAGGTTGCGGTCCTCCTTGAGTCAATGACTCCCCTCCTGAAAATAAACGAGCATTTTATGCTAACTCGCCCTCCCGGCCATCAGATTAAGGGTCCCTTAGGATATTTTATATCCTCCCGTAAATGGTTCGGGCTTTAAATACTTTTAATCATTGTTCCCGGTGTATCTTCTTTACCAATTTCTTATTATTTTAATAAAGCAATTATCTCTTGTAATTTGGTTGTTAATTTGCAGTATTTTTATTTATTTACCTCTTTTATAGCCTAGAAACATATAGAGAGGAAGGGGTTGATCTAATAAATAAAATTTAAAAAAACAACAATTAAGAAAAAATAGAATAATCTTATACAAAATAAAAGAAAAAAATATAACTAACAAAATAAAAAACTTAAGGTTAAATTTCAAATATAATAAAATAATACTATTTAAAGTATAATTAACTACAACTAAAATCTATAAATAAACATTACTTGAGGTAGAAATTAAGAACAATAAAAAATATAAAAGAATAAATTGTCATTAAATTACTGATAAATACTATAATTCACATATTTTATGATTAAATAACAGAAGAAAAAAATTATTAGAAATTTCTAGATGAATTAAAAGTAAAAAAAAAAACCTTGAAATTTTATACTAATGGTTTATTATTAATATGATATATCATGATTTTATTTCTTCCTCCTTTATATACCTTATTATTGATACTAAACAGTATTGCTAATTACCAATAGGTTATTCCCTTTTAGCAATTGTTATGTGGCTTTTAAATTAAACATTAAATTTATAAATATTCTAGTTCAAGCAATATTATAAAAATTAGAAGATGGTCAGGGCTCCGGTAAAGATAAACTAATGTTCTGAACTAGTCATCAATGCCTAACCCTGACTATTTCTTTCTAATTCACATTCTGTCATTCCATCTATACATATATATATATATATATATATATAAGTTACAGTCAGCTGGTACTTCGATGTCAGCTGACT
>NW_027113818.1:294014-294264 GCF_000696795.3 Halyomorpha halys | reverse complement strand
ATTTGAAGAAACTAAAATTCTGATGATGGACTCTTATAGAGGAAATAGTATTTTGAATTGAATACGTAGAATTGAATTCGTAGAATACGTTTTCTTTATTTTCTGTAACTTTTCTGCTTAATTTTGTAATCTTTTTTGTTATTATATTTTGCAGATAACGGCTTCTAGCAGAGTCAAATCAAAAAAGTGCTCCATGTGAATTCGTCTTAAATCTGATTCACTGTCCTCCAAAGAGGAAAACTCCCAATTT
>NW_027113818.1:293525-293964 GCF_000696795.3 Halyomorpha halys | reverse complement strand
AATATCTTAATAGTCAACAGAAAAATCTTCATATCTCTTTCGTCAAATATGAACTATCCCTCACGAAACACTTAAAAAAGCTTTATTGGTATAATACAAACAAGAATGTCTACATAACAAGTGCTACTGAGCTAATGACACGTACTCTAATGCTAGCTAGACTAAGTAGGGAGACATATATATTGTGGTGGGGGATTAGTGCTGATGCTACATTAAATTTGGTGGTGGTCCGGGGATAACTGTTGATTAGCATGTGGGGGATTAATACCATACCAAAGGTTGTGACTATTATTTTGTTTCTTTTAAAATAAATAATATAATGTTGTTTTAAATTATTGACTTGTATTTAATTCAAAATAAAAATCAATTTTAAATTTTATACTAATTGCATTAGAATTAAAATAATTATAACACTTTATTATTATTTTTATGAACACTT
>NW_027113818.1:292972-293305 GCF_000696795.3 Halyomorpha halys | reverse complement strand
CCTCTGGAAGGAACAAGAATTGGTTCATCGTTTGTCAGGTAGAAAGTTTCAATAACCTCCAATACATTTGCACTTCATCTGAACATGTCGAAACCAGTTCTATATCAAAAAGGTTTCAGGTATAACTGGAATAATGTTTTATGATATTACAAGCAGACCTTACGATGCTTCGGTATTGCTATATTTGTGGATGTATTACATTACTATTTTTAAATATAAGAAGATGGTCAGGGTTGCGGTAAAAAAAAAGAACAAGTAGTTTAAAACTATTTTAATGTCCGACGTTTCGCCCCACTTTTCAGGGCTTCATAAGGGCTAAAAAGATACAAAAAA
>NW_027113818.1:290422-291453 GCF_000696795.3 Halyomorpha halys | reverse complement strand
AAAAAAAAGTATGGTATAGAGGGTTAAAAATTTGGAGAATTCACACCACTTCAACACCAGAAGAATACATAGTGAAATCCGAAAGAGAAATTTACAGTGAAACCCCATTTAGAAACAGAAATGAGGGTAACAAGACTTAGGTTTTATGGACACGTGCAAAGAATGGCCGAGGAGGGATTGAACAAGAAGATTTTTCACTAAGATTATGTATAAATTAAATCACAGATACACGGTTCAAATCAAACAGGATACAGACAGGATTTGTGTGAAGATAGAACAGAGTACCGAAAATTCCTGAAACATGCGGTGCTTATGGTGGACAGTAAAAAACTCCCGGCTAGGAGGACTTGGGCGGAAGAAAGGAAGAAGAAGTTTACTGAAGACCTCAAGCAGAGAGGAAGAAATTCAAAAAGAACCTGAGTCATAGTCGCGTAGTCCTTTAGTGCTGTATCGCGTCAAATATTTATTTATTTATCACCCTACCCTGCCTATTAGGCAATACGGGTGTTTGCAGCAGTTGGTACAACTCATTACTGCATATGACAAACATTTACATAGCTGTGCACACAGCTTGCTTTTGTTACAAAATAAATCTTGCTCTCCTCCTGAGGCCTTGCTGGTGTAGCTTATTCTCTCCTACCCAGAGAGAAGTGAGTAGAGCCCACAGCCTTTCTTTTCTACTAGTTTTCTTTCATCATCAGCTCAGGAAGATCGCTCTCAGTCAGGGCATAGAGTCCTGTTTCGCTCATCATCTTGGCTCTCAGTGCTTCATAGGCGGTACAGACAAGTAAGACGTGTTCGGCGGTCTCAGGAACCTGACAAATTGGGCATATATGATCGATGTTTATGCCATGTACGGCGAGCTTAGCTCGGAAACCCCCATGCCCCGTGAGGAACTGTGAAATTCACTAGTCGGGGAGGACCCACGTTGATTCTAGGCGTGAATCAACGGTTGGAAAGGACTTCCTTAGGGTGGCCCATTTTAAGCAATCCACCCACCGTCGATTCCATTCTTGCAAATTTTCTTCTCG
>NW_027113818.1:287239-289963 GCF_000696795.3 Halyomorpha halys | reverse complement strand
TACATGATCTTTTTTAAGGCCCTACTGAACAGGATAGAGACACAAATAGACCTCAAAATTGGAGAATAACAAGGGGGTTTCAGGAAAAAGCGACTCACCCTTGAACTGATTCTTGGTCAAAAGCTTCTAATGAAATAATATCTCAATAGTCAACAGAAAAATCTTCATATCTCTTTCGTCAAATATGAACTATACCTCATGAAACACTTAAAAAAACTTTATTGGTATAATACAAACAAGAATGTCTACATAACAAGTGGTACTGAGCTAATGACACGTACTCTAATGCTAGCTAGACTAAGTAGGGAGACATATATATTTTGGTGGGGGATTAGTGCTGATGCTACATTAAATTTGGTGGTGGTCCGGGGATAACTGTCGATTTCCATCCACATGGAATAGACATGGAAACCTTACTAAAAATCCTGAGGTAATATGGAGTCGATCAAAAGACCATAAACTAAATTTATGACTACAAACCTCAACTTTGGTAAAGAAGAAATAAAAACGGAATTCGGTAAATTCCAGGTGGTAATAAAAGCTTTAATACTTGGATGAAATAATCAGCAGAAATTTGTCGGAAAAAAAAAGTATGGTATAGAGGGTTAAAAATTTGGAGAATTCACACCACTTCAACACCAGAAGAATACATAGTGAAATCCGAAAGAGAAATTTACAGTGAAACCCCATTTAGAAACAGAAATGAGAGTAACAAGACTTAGGTTTTATGGACACGTGCAAAGGATGGCCGAGGAGGGATTGAACAAGAAGATTTTTCACTAAGATTATGTATAAATTAAATCACAGATACATGGTTCAAATCAAACAGGATACAGACAGGATTTGTGTGAAGATAGAACAGGGTACCGAAAATTCCTGAAACATACGGTGCTTATGGTGGACAGTAAAAAACTCCCGGCTAGGAGGACTTGGGCGGAAGAAAGGAAGAAGAAGTTTACTGAAGACCTCAAGCAGAGAGGAAGAAATTCAAAAAGAACCTGAGTCATAGTCGCGTAGTCCTTTAGTGCTGTATCGCGTCAAATATTTCTTTATTTATCACCCTACCCTGCCTATTAGGCAATACGGGTGTTTGCAGCAGTTGGTACAACTCATTGGTGCATGTGACAAACGTTTACATAGCTGTGCACACAGCTTGCTTTTCTTACAAAATAAATCTTGCTCTCCTCCTGAGGCCTTGCTGGTGTAGCTTATTCTCTCCTACCCAGGGAGAAGTGAGTAGAGCCCACAGCCTTTCTTTTCTACTAGTTTTCTTTCATCATCAGCTCAGGAAGATCGCTCTCAGTCAGGACATAGAGTCCTGTTTCCCTCATCATCTTGGCTCTCAGTGTTTCATAGGCGGTACAGACAAGTAAGACGTGCTCGGCGGTCTCAGGAACTTGACAAATTGGGCATATTTATGCCATGTACGGCGAGCTTAGCTCGGAAACCCCCATGCCCCGTGAGGAACTGTGAGATTCACTAGTCGGGGAGGACCGGAGGAAGTACATCCTTAGGGTGGCCCCCCTATTAATAATAATAATAATAATAATATATATACGTATGTAGTGGTATAAATGCAGCAGGGTCATATCCCTATCAAACAAATGGGTGAGCTCAAACTTATCAAGACTATTATGATAGAGATTCCGCCATTGAAGGGCAGCTTGCAATGGCGGGATCTCTGATAGACCTTCGTCTCCCCTCCTCCATAATGGGGACAGGGGGAATGTACAATGGCCGCTTCCTACCCATGATTTTGTTAGATTGAATTAATAAGGTGAAACAAAAAATAATTTAAAAAATGTAAATCAACGATAAAATATAGAAATTTATGGATACAATGAATTAACGAAAAATATAATATTGTACATAAAGTAGAAATTATGATTAGCAATATAATACTTAACAATATACCAAACTTTTTATAATCAAGCCATAACTTCAGCAGTGAATTACAAAATAATGATGAGAGAAATTACATAATTGATTAAAGATTTAGAAAATATTTGTAACCTGTTGTGTTCCTTATTCCAGGTTTTACTTCTTTTCTGTTACTGCTTTCAAATCATATTTGTTGTCATCCATGGTCCAATTTGTTCTGGCTGTACTGTGAGACGATCCCAAAAAGCGAACAAGACCATTTACATTATTTCTTTTACAAATGAAATTTTATCCCTAAATACACATATATCCAAAGCATATTGTCCAAATGTTTTTACAGTAGATCCGTTCTCATTGGACTTAATTTTTTACCAGTATAAACGCTTACTTTCATTATATAGTAAAATTTATCAAGAGTAAAAGTGTAGTAAAGGAAAAATTGAAAGAAGCTTTTAGAATTAATGTAGCGCTGGCCTGAACAAGTCTCTTCATCATGAATGGTACAATGAAACTTAATTTCATTTAGACATTGAACTTATATTTTAGTTCGAGTATAACTGTATACCGAGTTTTAGTTCCAGTGTTAAAATAACTAAAACTGAGGTACACAGATGAATAAATGTTATACAGAATAAGATATTATACAGTTGCATTTCATCGAAATTACCTTATATTTTTATCATCTATCATAAACTATATATAAAATCATTGAGAAATAATGAAAGAAATGATAAAATACTGAATGATTAATGTATTAAAAGAAAAATTATATCTGTTTACAATATGCTACCATATACAGGAAGAAAATGGTAAACAATTTTAATAGATAGATTGTGATTCCCC
>NW_027113818.1:285888-286404 GCF_000696795.3 Halyomorpha halys | reverse complement strand
GCTTCCAACTTTTCGGATTTTCATACTATCGGGTGGAAAGTAGCACGAATTAGTACAGCCTGAACTAATCATAAGTAACACAGTTCATATTAATTTGAATTTTAACTAGATTCCAATACGTTGTAGTGACTAAACTGCTATCTGTAGGACACTGGTCAAACTCCCGATTGTCAACCTGGACACACAACGCTACCTAGCTGCCGCATTGAGAACTACGCAGGCAAACATCATTTATTGAAATGTATATTTCTTGTAAATCCTTTGTTTGTACAAATTAATTACGATATTATATGAAGTAATATTCTTAAAGTCATTATTAAAATCAATAAATATTACATTAGATCCAGTAGAAATAAACATCTTACAAGCAGTATCTCTCGATGGTGTTATAGTTTGGTGTAGTAGCCCAGAGAGTTGACTAGGCAATAATTGGAAGACCTCAGTGAGAATTAAGGAGGCCCCATTTCGTACTTCCCAGCGGCCTGGAAGCGCGCGATCGTGGTGCCACTACTCAAG
>NW_027113818.1:277505-283911 GCF_000696795.3 Halyomorpha halys | reverse complement strand
AATTCATATATGTATTTCTAATATTCTCTTTTATATATTTATTTATTCTTCTTTATATTTGTTACTAAGTCCTTTAAATCTCTGTTAAATTCGTAACTATTTGTATAAAATTATGGATTATTTCGAGATGTAGAATTGCATCAACCTACTGGACTAATATCTGTATGGAAGATGTTATTTATTTTTTCTATTTGTATAACCACAATTATATATTAATCCATCTAATAGTGAAACTTAGAAGAATTATTTATTTTTTTGGAAGATCGCTGATTAACCGTCAAAGCCAGAGTGCGAATTTCTGTTATATTCCTAACTATTTTTTTTAAATTCTGGACTATCACTCACTCTTTATTCATACGGTTCATTCAAGCTCTCTGACTTTGAGTTTTGGCAAAGAGCCCTGACGAAGACCTTCAACGTGGGGCGAAGCTTTGGCTCAATTAAAATTGTTTATCACTACTCTAGTTTTTATTTTACCATACCTGGACCAAAGCTTGAAAAATGCCATCAAAATTAGAGCCTTAAAATTATTCCTAATGAATTCCCTTACAATCCGCGGAGTTTAATCCAGTTTTATAATGGATGCAATCTTTAATATGCTGTTTATCCGGAGGTGTTCTTGCAAAAACGAATTCGGGAAGGAAGAGTACAATTTTAAATTTTCTATCGAATTTTATCGATTTACATGAGGTAAGTATTTGTAAAACTAAGCTCTCTAAGTAGCGTTTAAAAGCAATTTGGTATATAATAGCCACAGTGAATAATGTTTTATTACAATTTTGGCAGCATATATATATTAAATTTTCAAATTTTGGGTTTCCAACTTTTCGGATTTTCATTCTATCGGGTGGAAAGAAGCACGAATTAGTACAGCCTGAACTAATTATAAGTAACACAGTTCATATTAATTAATTTCATATTACATTAGATCCAGTAGAAATAAACATCTTACAAGCAGTATCTCTCGATGGTGTTTTAGTTTGGTGTAGCAGCCCAGAGAGTTGACTAGGCAATAATTGGAAGACCTCAGTGAGAATTAAGGAGGCCCCTCACGTCCGGATTTTAAAAATAAGACCATTTAGAATGCCCATTTCATAAATAATAAATAAACACTACAGGTAACCTTAAAATACCAAAGGTAGTAAAAGGCAATACCCAATACGATTTATTCCTTTTTCACATAATAAAGCATTCACTAATTAATTGTTTTTTTCTGTTTTAGAGGGATCGAAAAAAAAAAAAGTGCGAATTTTCCCTTCCGGGAATTGTCTTTCTCAGGAGGCAGTGCAAAATAATATAAATAATGGATTAGTAAATTCTAGTGATATTTTTAGAAATGTATATTGGAGTTTTATTTGTCATGTCTTTTCTGGATCTCTCTTCCTTCCTTAACCTTGCCTCCCGTTTGAAAGGATCTACGGCACGTACTCGTTAACTTGCTTACCTCTTCGCGACTGCAGGCTCGAACTCAACAGGGCGAAGTTTCCGTCCTTAGAGGACTTATGGCTAGTTCCTGTAAGACTGTCCATTCATCTCCTTTCCAGCTAGTTACCATGTATGAACATAATTGTGGAGGCCTTGTGGCATAGAGTATTTTACATATTCAACTAGAGTCAAAACCATCTAACAGAACTACTTCGACAACACAAAATGAAAAATCTTAGATATCTGAATACTAAATCTTTATCTTTATAATTAACATAAAATACTTAAATTAGTAAGTCATTAATATGCATTTATCTGGCTTTGTGGGTTTATCCCTTTATTCAATTTTGAATTATACAGATTCAAAGAATATTGAATTATACAAAGAAAATATTTAAATCAATTTTGAATTATGTAGACATAATGTAATTTTATAATAAATTTTGAAATACAATGAAATGAAGAAAAATAATTAAACAAAATTGGACTTTTTTACCTTTGATTGATGTAATATGTAATTTGTATGATGTGATATTTTACCTTTTTAAATTCTTTCAGATATTGCTGTTATGTTATTCTGGCCCAGGTTAATATTACATTAAAAGTTTCCTAGACTGGTTTTCTTTATTAAATTCTAAACTAATGTTAAAAGATTGTTTCACATTAAACTCTAAGGTTTTTAGAAACGGAATATTATACCACCTAAGGTAAAATTAAAATAATTTTAACTTAAACTGGTTTGTTGGGCTGAATATCATCAGGTAAAATCTAAACCATACAAATTTGGAGCTGCAAGCGAATTCTAGAGTTTCGCAAGAAAGAAAATTACATTAAAAATGATATTGATAGAATACGAATGATTATTGTATGATATTTATGAGTGCTAACATATAGCCATTTAAATTTTTCAATCTCTTCATATTATATCAATAATATGAGAAATATTATAAAGTTTTGTTCGTGAATTTTTTTATTGCATATTATTTTTTATCAATTTACTATTTTACAATCTTTACATATCTATCAACGGCATATGTTATGAATAATATTTATATGAATATGAATGTATATGTATATGAAGTTTATACATGACCTATAATTAATAACTACATTTAAAATATTCAATGTACTTGGCAAAACCAACAGTCTGATTAATATATGAACATATATTAAATAAGGCTCTGTTTAAAGTATCATTTTGCAATTAGGTGATGAATCAGTGATATCAAGTATTTCAACACTCAATCTGCAACAAGATATACTATTAGTCAGAATCATATACTCTAAGGAATAATGCATACAAAATATAGTACCAATATCAAATTAATAGTTTAAGAAAATTACCAGTTAAATCTATCATAGTGTGTCCCTCTTCCGAAATAGACTCTCGAAGTTCAACAATTCGACTCTGAAAAATATTAATAAAAACAGTGCCATTTTTATATAAGGTACAAGAATAAAATAATTGTTTGAACAATAATGTTATATGGAATCTTTCTAAAATGTGGTAAGCAAAGAATAAATTGTGTAAAGCTACTGTTTTAACAGTATTTCTTGATCACTGTTTTTCAGTAATTTTATTTCTTCATTCTATAATTTTGTATCTTGTTTTGCTTAGCCTAGTATTTAGGCCAGCAACTTAGGCCGAAACGTCGATTAGAAATAGAAGCAGTGTATTATTTTGAGACTGTCGCTAAATTGACATACACAGTTCTAACTCAAATTTCGAACCAGGAACTCTTATATCCCCACCCCTTAGCGAACGGCAATCACATACCCCCATCATTATTTTATTTATATTTATATGCACCAAAAATCAGAGCCATAACTACCTTGTAGTCTGATATACGATGGATGTCCATGTGTTTTGAAAGGCCTCCGACAGATGCGAAGATCATGTCACATACTTGACACGTAAATCCTTCGCCTTCGTAAATATTTTCATGATTTTGCAGTCTCTCAACGAAACAAAGATCATTCATGTTGGAGTCCTGGTCGGTATGTTGTGGTAATGTCTCTTCATCCATCTTTAATTAGAAAATAACTTACTATTAACATAAAGTTATACATATATTATAATATTAAGTTAATATAAACATACTTTTTTTGGATAGATTAACTACATAATTTTTCTTCTTACCCAGGAATATGGTCTTATCCAGTAGGTAATACCATGGATTTCATGATGGCTTTGGAGGTATTCCAGAGAATTAAAAATCCTGTCGCAAAAATTGCAAACGAACATTTTTGACGATTTTTTTGACGTTCCAGCATCCTCTGAGAAACTGAAAATGGATCGATCGATATGAAATAATAATAACAACAAAGGAATTCAATAATTATTATATGTAGCAATTTTATTAACGATTTATTCTAGAATAATGTAGAAATTACTTACAGCTTTCTTTTGGTAGTTTCAGATGATCTGTTTTCTTTGGCAGTTTGGTTATTGTTATGCTGAAACCAAAAATACATAATATGTTTGGGATTTATAAAATAAAGTAAAAATGAAAATGTAAAATTAAATTAAAACTCGTTAATTATTGAAATTCATTGCTTACTGAATCAATCTGTAATTTTTGCTTTCTCTCTACGGAAGCATTCTTTCTATTCATGCAGGAAAAAAAAAATTGTTCACAAAATTTAAAATTTTCACTAGAATTTGACATTTTAGGCATCTAGGTAGAACACATTTGATTCCTTGTATATCTGTACTCAAATTTGTGTTATTACATAATCAGTCATACTGTTAATCCGATTTCGATAAAATTTTCAGGGATCGTGAAGGTTGATATCTAGCTGGTCCCGTATCGATGTTATCAGACTCCATAAATTAATTTCGCTTGCCTATGCGTAAACATGTTGTCTTTGTACACCTATATTTCGTAAACGGCGCGTCCGATGTAAAGAAAAGTGAGGGATTTGAGTGAAACCCATTAATTTCCCTTCAGAATGACCGAAAATCTTTTTCTTGATACATACGTTTTAAACACGGCCTAAATTAAATTAAACGAAAAATTAAATTTATTAAAAACTAAAATAATGGAATATATTCTTAATTGATCGAAGTATATGAAATTATTTATCTGCCTATTAGTGGCTGTATCCAGTATGTTGTTATTCCCAATAATCCTCCCTCTATTTCCCTACCTCTTTCTAGAGGCATTTCTCAAGGTTCCTCTCTATCCCCTACTCTTTTCTCCATCTGTATCAATGGCCTTCCGTTCGGCATGCAGTATTCCCAGTATAATCTATACGCAGAAAACTTACGAATCTACCTTTCCTTCGAACCTCATGACGCCTCCAATGCCATTCTTAAGCTAAAAGAAGACATCAATAGGATAATCACAAACTTATGTTAAATGCGTATTATGAATCGTGCAGTACAATTTATTTCCGAGATAACCAGAGATAAGCACATAACAAAGCATTACGCCGAGATGAAGTGACTCTATCCATCCTTCTGATGCCAGTATTTCCTAGCTTCCTTTCTATTCCAAGTAATTAGCACTCAGCTCCTATATCCTAGAACCTAGAATTCAAATTCCCAGTCCAATCCTGTACTACCACCTCCCGTTTATCTGACATCTTCCACCCACCGAACTGCTGCATTCAACAAATCATTTTTTACCAGAGCTGCTCCATTCCTTCTAATAATACCAAACCTTTCCTCGTTTAGAACTACCTTTTGCCAAATCCAACATTATATTATATTATTATCACACACTAACATTTATTGACAATAAATATTATATATACCTTTTTATTTTATATATGTAGTAATTTATTTTTGTCTGTATCTAAAATAATTTATATACAATTTTAATATAAGTTATAAATGAGTGCGGCCACATTGTTTTGCCAATATATTGTAATATTAAAATTACCTTATAGTTATTACAGCAGCCTTATGATTTATCTAAAGGAACCCAGCCCTAGAATAATAAAATATTTTTCATTTCATTTCATTTAATAACCCAGCAGAAATACTGAGGGAACTATATTCAACTATTTACTTGGTAAAGATAGTTATTAGAAGATAAGGAAAGATTAATGTATAAGCTAAAAGTACTCACTTTTTTAATTATGGAGACTTTCGAGTCAGGTGTCAGATTAAGATGTAATGGATTATATCTTTTAGAATAGGCAAAACCGTTTGTCATCTTCAGTATTGAATGGCAGGAATTTTTGTTTTGGTCAAATTCGTTGTTAGTAATCTGAAAAATATTTTAATTTCAAAATTTGTTTTTCAACTAAAAATGTAAATGGGTAATCAGGTACCTACGTAAACATTTTATTTATTTTTTGGAAGATTGACAATTTTGATTTATTTTTTAACATAAACATATAGCACACTTAATAACATTGATATCAATATACTCACATTTTAATTGTATAAATTATTCAGTAATATAATGTAAGATATTTTGTAAATATGAATATTTCATTGTTTTTATTAACGAATTAATAACGCAGTTTTTTAATAACAAAGTACCATCTGCACCATGATATGTTAAATATACTCGACTGTCAGCCCTCATTACGACTCTCAGCGCTTGTTGTTTTATGTATCGCACTGTGTGACTGTGGCTGCGATATACAACTATATCTTGCCGTCATCTTCAGCTTACGAGGGGATTCCTATCTACAATTGATACTTTGCCGCCATCCTCGTTCGACTACGTACGCCACCTACACGGCCTTCCTCCTCAATTTAAGGTCAGATAGACATTACTATTTGTTTTCATCCAGCTGACGTTATTAATTTACAATCAACCATAAATATTATATTTCGTGTTAAAGAAGACCTCTCCTTTGTTTTTCTATTCTTTATATTGATTAATTTCTTATATTTCTTTTATAGTTTTATTTCTTCTGCAGCTCTTTGCCTCAATTAGTTCCCACTTTCCGGTACACTACCGTCCCAATTTTAAGGTTGCCCATTAGATCGTGAACATTGAGATTGTGTCTAGTAACTCTT
>NW_027113818.1:258875-276917 GCF_000696795.3 Halyomorpha halys | reverse complement strand
TCTTTGCTTCCATTCTAGAACAAATTATTGAGGGGTACAAGGTACTCTGCCATATCTGGAACAAACTTCCGATAGTAATTTAATGCTCCTAGTAATCGCCGAATCCCCTTTACGTCTGTTAGTACCTCCATCCTTTGCAGAGCCGACACCTTCTGGACGTCCGGTTTCACACCTTGTCGGGAGATAGTATGCTCCAAAAATTTGATCTCTTCTTGCCCTAGTGCTGAATTTTCTCGGGAAAGCTTGAGGCCGAACTCCCTCATTCTCTGAAACACGCTCTTCAAGTGTTTCACATGGTCACTCTCTGATTTGGTGAACACTAGTAGGTTGTCCATATACACCTGAAAACTACTCCGTCCGGTCCCCGCAAGAATTCGTCCATAAATCTCTAGAATGTTACAGGTGCGTTTTCCAGACCAAATGGCATTCTGGTGAAATCGTTGTGGCTTCTTTCAAAAGTAAATGCAGATTTGTGCTGATCTCTGGGATGAATTTTGATTTGGTGGTAGCCCGCCTTTAGATCCAATGTGCTATAAACCTTCGTACCGCCTAATCTATCGAGAATATCTTCAAATCTCGGGATAGGATATTTTTCATCGATCGTATTCTCATTGAGTTTACGATAATCGATTACTACCCGGTACTTTTCACCATTTTCGCCCGAGGTGGAAGAGTACTGCCCACAATGGACTGTTATAGGGCGAAGTACTGTCCACAATTATCCCTTGCTGCCGTAAACTTTCTATTTCTTCCCTAATGTGTTTTCTAAGTGCCTGGAGATATCGACTCTCCTTTAAGAACGTCACCCTCCTATCCTGCTTAAATGTTATTTCGTCCCCCCTTCTTTGAAAAAAATATCATATTTATTCAATATTGCCTCTTTCCAATTCTCCATCTGGTTACTCACGCCAATTATCGCTTTACCGTCATCCACAAGTTTCTGACAGCTGTACCTCTTCCCTCCAATTATAATATCCCACTGACCCCCTCTATTTATTATTTTTGCTCCAACCTTCTCCAAAAGGAGACAGGACCAATGATTATCTGGCAGTCTCGGGGCATTTTTCCCATTACATGGACAAAAACCTTCTCTCCCTTAGCCACCCAGTTACTCAATACCATTTCAGTTTCCCCTTCAATGCTGCAGGGTCTTCCAAGAGTGATCAACTGACAATTACATACTCTGACCTGTAGTTCCCTCTCTCGAACACTCAATCTTTCAAGGGCCTCGCGACAGAATTTTGTGTTTGAGCTCCCAGTGTCCACCAGACAGCTTACTCCTCTCTTCGCTCGTATAATAGCCAAACCGCCATGCTCTCCTTTCATATGATGATTCTCCAACGCGCGCTCGCCCCTCTGTGGCCACACTCCTCAAAACATTCCTCTTCTTCTTGCAGTTTCTCCGGTCCTTCTCCAAGTCCTCCTCTTTTCTTAATGATCATTCTCTCGCCCAGAGAGTCCGGCTTCATTTTTTGTCTCAGTAATTTCGGACAGTTCCGTGGCTTCCATTCGTCTTTCGCGGGATTTTCCTCCTCTGTATTCTCTGTGCGTTTATCTCCATGGGTTCAGACTGATTCAGCTATCTTCGCCGATGCATATAGGGTCACTGTCGAGTTATATGTCCGTCTGCCCCACATTCAAAGCATCTCGTGCGTGGGCAATGCACCAACTGCCCAACCTTCTCGCAACCATGACAATTGCAGTCCTCCTGCCGACCATTGTTTCTGGTTCTCGCTTGGAATCCTCTATTTTCCTGGTTATGAGCTCTTTCTCTCCTTCTCCGAGGGTTAGACATGTTTCTCGGGCTTCGATATTCTATCTGGGTCCACCCCGGCTCTTCTACTTCCATTCGGGACTCCACCTCCCTAGCGCTTTATAAGCATCTTGAGCACATTCCAAAAACGAGCGGTCTCTTGGCATTCCCTCCATCTTCCCAAGTTCTTTTGTTAACTGAATCTTCAATACCATGGATAAGAATTGCATCCGACCATGTGCTTGGATTGTCTCCATCATTTCGCTGAGTTTATCAGCGATTCTGTTATAGCGTGTCAGGAGATCTGCGGCATACTGCCCACTAGACTATCTCGGTTTTTTCGTTTCTCTGATTATCATGAACATGTCCTCCTCTGGGGTCCACCGTCCTCCTCGGAATGGCTTCTTTAATCTTTCTTTGATGACCTTCCAAGGGGTCTCTTCATCTACCTGAATCTGATTTAGGATACTTCTTTTTACTCGGCAGACTACCGTTGCTTTCAATGCTTTTGCATCCTCGCTGTCCAGTAGATCCTCCGACATCTTCACTTCTATTCGCCCCATTAGACGATCGCCCCCTTTTAATAAATGATTTAATTTTTTCTAGATCCGACAGCGCCTTCCTCAGGTCCTGAGTAGTTGCCGTACGGACCTTTATCCATTCTAGCGTCGTGGCCTGAAATTGCGCTAAAGAGACTTCTGGTAGTGGTTGAATCTCCTGCGGAGCCGGGTTGCCTGCTGCTAAAGGTTGGTTGACTGCAGCTTGAGGTTGGTTGTTTTGGTTCATATTTTCCAGGTTCAGAACTGCTCTTCTTACTATTCCGTTACTGGTCATAATTCAAAGAGAAAAATGAAAAAAAAAATCTTTTAGACTGAATATTACTCCGGTATCTAAAGTTCCCGGGTTTCGGCACCAGTTATAAACAAAAATAACAGGAGAGAGAGGAGTGTGAAATGAAACTCTTGAAGTACTCTCAAAGACTGATATATTTGTGGACCCTGTCCGTCTATATATAAACAATCGATCAGCTGTTCTAAGCGATCAGCCGATATAGACCTCTCAGCAGACAGTCCGTAACTTATATGTATATACCTTATTCGTACTATTAATAATTGGAAGATTGGTGGAAGATAGTCCAGGTGGCGGTCCAGATGGACAAAAGTATCGAAATTGTAAAAGAAATCTACTTATTGTTGACCAGCGTTTCGCCCCAATTTACAGGGTTTTGTCTGGGCTGTCTTATGGTAGTATAAAGGGCAAATGAATAATTGTTACATATATATTTTTTCTTTGGTGAAATAATTTAATAGATTTACAGAATTTTGTTTTCCTTTAATTTTCAATCTTTCAATTAACGATAACGATAAAAACAAGCAGAACCTGGCATTTACAACGTAAGGAAATTCCCTTAGACGTTGGATTCTATTCGCAACAGTACCCATGCTAGCAATAACAAAGTTTTATAACACATACTCACTATTTCTCCATTTCTGGCCAATGTTTCATGATTAAATGCCGAACTATTTTCGCTTGAATGAGCCAACGTAGGATCGCTGCCTTCTTTTATAGAAGTTATCTGTAAAAATTGTACTTATTGGAAATAAAATATTTATCTATTGGGAATGCACTAAGTAATGGTACAAGAGCCCTGGTATATAAAAAAAACAGTTAATATTACTTTAATGCAAACTATGTATGGGTACTTTTCAAAATTGACGAAGTCTTATGTGTCATGGCCGTAGGTACACTTCGCTCTGTGTTTGTTACTTTCTCAAAGTGGTTACATCTCAAATCCTGCTCTCAAACTTTATCAAAAAGTGAGTTAATAAACAATAAACATTTTTATACTCTCAAATAGTGGAGGTGTGAAACTATCAACTAAAATTAGCCAGTTATAATAGAAAATCGTTTACCAGTGAAATCGCTAGTAGTCGGTAATTCCCCCTAGGGGGTCTTATCTTAATTATATAATTCACGGTCAAGGTGCTGTGTACTCCGATACTATATCCGTTAGGTCGTCAGTTCGAATCCAAAGACTATAGAATTTTTTTTTCTGTTATTTATTTATTTTTTTCTGGTACAAGGACTTTCAGAAATGTTCTATTTAATATTTTTACATAATTTGTTGTACAGTTTATTTTATTTAGAATAATTTGTTTGCGCTAGTATTTTTTTTTTTTATCTTCATATCGTAATGGATTCCGAAAAGAATATGTCTTGTGAAGACTCCAGAGAAGAGGAAGAGACCCCGTTTTCGGAAATAAGCGAAACACATTCCCAATATTTAAAGAGGTGTACTCAACAAAAATGGCACAGAAACACTGCCCCCGGTTCAGCAGGCAATTCTCCTAATAAAAAGAAGAATAAAGCATCTAAATCAAAAAAGTTAAACCAGCTAAAACTCGGAGTAAAACCAATGCGCTCACAAAACCAGAGTTCTACTACTGGGTAGTTTCTCTACATGCTGTATTATCATTATGATCTTTCTTCAAATTTGCTTGTTGTATTTTATATACCGTTGTAAATGTCAATAAATAAATAAATATAAAATTGACGAGCCTGCCAAGTATAGGTAGGGGGAATAAAAAATGGTGGATGTTTCAAAATGTTAAAAAGTAGTACTATGATAATCGCATATAATATGAATTTTGTACATGAAATTTTGTCCTAACAAATATAAATCAATTTATTTCAGTAAATCTTGAAAAATATGCTACTGCTAATATAAACTGCTAATAAAATGTTAAACTAGCTTTAATTTGAACGATGGCAGATAGAAGTCAATATTTTGTGAATTTAATTGGTCAAATGTCATGACTACTAGTACTTGTACGAAGATAAACTTAATTAACTACTTTATTGAATATCGAATTAGCTTTAATTTGAGTGTTAATAGACATCTGTACGTCGAAGGGTTTTTGAGTTATAGATTTCTCAAAATAAATTCAGTAACTACCTGATTATTTATGAAATTTTGCTTTTTAAAACCTATATCTTAGGAACTATTGAACGTTAAGTTCAATTAGGGTTCATATTTACTTTACTTTAAATGAAACAGCCACCATTTTTCATTTCCCCTAACTATGGTTAGGTCCTAGTAGTATAGTTGGCAGACTCATCAATTTCGACTAGTAATTATACCTAGTTTTCATTAAAGTAATAAAAAAATAAGGGTGAAACAATTGGCTTCTTTTTCCTCCTTGCACTATAATATTTTGAGTTAAAATAATTTAATCCAATGGAGATAATAAATTTACACTCACCACCAGATCACCATTGGTCAGTGTCGCAACATTCTTTGAATGTTCCAGTTGTATTAGTTCATGTTCATTAGTAGGTGGAACTATTACAAGAGAACCATTGATTTGAATGGCTGTTTCTTGCTGCATTGCTAACCTAAAGTGAATTCCAGTTAATAACTCATTGATCCAAATGAGTGTCGCTCTATGAGTTAAGTAGAATACAGCATTATGTTACCGTTTGGTTTGTGGTATTTTGTACTCTAATTCTGTAGAACGTTCCTCAACAAAAACGGGTCAGCATCTTCCCTGCACATAACGTCTTTGGAGCCTGAGAACAGAAATCATATACAAAACATTTGTTCAACACAATTGTAAATTAACAACCATTTATAAAAATGTTCAACTTGTTGGTAATTTCGATTCCCGAGCAAGTGATGTATGCCAAAAGAATGATGATGATGAAGAAGAATCGACTTCGGTTATGATCTATGGCATTCACATAAATAGAGTGAGAGAAAGTAAATATGACATAAAAATTAAAATATTTTTAATTTCTTACCACTTCAGGTTCTAATAAGATGTCGATCGGCAATACACTATACCTTACAGAACTCATTTTCATGAATATTATTTTGAATCAACTGATGACATCTATGATTAATTAACAGAAACATTGCAATATTAATAGGAATAATTTCTTTTCTTATTCTAACAATTTAAATACTAAAATTACAGAATATGAATTATAGCTATTGTTGAAATATACATGTGTATTAATGTGCATGTGTATTTCAACTATATGTAATATGATTGATATGTTTTTTGGAAAAATTGGATTACAGTCCAAGATGTAGAGAATCTTCTCTTTATCTTTATTTCATTCTAAAGTGACGTTTTATTCAACGTTATCTAAAATGCATGTATTTTACAAGCATTTCAATATAACTACCTTTATTAACTTTAATTTTTTTGTCAAGAGTTACTTTGCATCCAGTTGGGTAATTACTTACTATTACTCTTCCAAAAAAAGCAGAAACAATTACTTCTTGACCAGACTGTACGTCGATAAGTTTATAGGTTAGTTTATAATATTATCCTCCTTTCAAAATTTCTTTCTCGCTTTAGTTAAAGGTTAGATTATAATACCATACATTTTTCGGCAGAAGTTCTTACTATGTTTACTTTATCTAACTTATCAATATCGATATTAAATACATATTTCATCTTTACAACCAATATTAGTCACGGATCCTTGTATTTTTCCAATATGAAACTCAATGATATGGCAATCTTCCGTATTAGATATTTAATACTAGAATCATTACAAGATATTATGTATTTATAGCATCATTGGACTCTATAACCAGAAATAATATAAATGATGAATTTATTTTATATTTACTCAATAGGTAATAAACACTTTAATGTTTTAATTGATTGGAGAAGATGGTC
Organism: Halyomorpha halys; assembly: GCF_000696795.3. Classification (NCBI taxonomy): domain Eukaryota; kingdom Metazoa; phylum Arthropoda; class Insecta; order Hemiptera; family Pentatomidae; genus Halyomorpha; species Halyomorpha halys. Next base: position 270,470 of record NW_027113818.1, on the reverse strand, counting down.
GAGGGGTGCGGTAAGTTAAGAAACAACATAAACAAACAAAAATTATTATACAGGTCGAAACGTCGGCATAAATAAATAATTTTTTTTTCTTCTAGTCTCCTATGATTTTTTTTTTATAATGTATCTATTGTTATTTATAACTGTATAAAATATATACAAATAGTAAATTTATTATAAGTTATAAAATAACATGATACAAACATGTTGAGAATCTACCCATTAATAGGACTTCAATAACATTTCTAGAGGAGATGATCTGGGGATCATCCTCTTTTCAGACGGCTAGGAGGATTATTTGGTAACGAAGGAGAAGCCAGGTTAGAAATAAGTGGGCTTGGGTAGTTGGAAAGTTTATCATGGAAGGATTGGTGTCTGATTCTGGCCAAATCGGCGATATATGTATGGATCATTGAGGTCCTGATGGATAACGAATTGTTTTCAAATAAAACCTTTTTCTTGCTATTTTATCATTACTTTCTTACGCTTATTCCCCATTTTGATTTCCCCGTAGGGGGGAAATTCCCTGTCGAATGGAAAGGTAGTTCATTTTTAAAAGTATTGTACATTCTGGTCATGAAGTAAATGCTTTCGTCTTTTTTGGAGGAGTTAAAGTAAATAATTACCAGCACATGTACCAATAAATATAATTAGTATACAGCATATTAATCATTAAATTTGTTATATCAATAAATAATATTTTTGGAATATGAGTATGATATCACTATTCACCTCCAAATATTTTTAGTCGAATCCACATGGAACGGACACATCAAAACATCAGATAAGTATTCCACTGTGTACCTTAAGTACCAATGGAAAAAAAAGTAGTATCCAAATTGAATTATGTGAGCATACGTAATGTAACTTATTAATTTAATGTTTTTTCTGTTACAGAGTGATCGGGAAAAAAAAAAAAAAAATCAAAAATAAAGATCAGTATCGGAGTTGGCATCAAGCGTTGAGTGCCAAATCCTTTTTCCCTTTTTAAAGACTTAATTTACAAAAATTCATATTATATTTAAGTGTATGTATATATAATGACATTTCATATTTAATAACGGAACATATCCTTAATATCTACTGACTTAGAAACTTTATGGTAAATTAGCAAAACTAGATGTTCAATTAAAAATAATGTAATTCATTATTTCATATCAATTCCTTTGAAAAGCAAAATGTATAGTACTATGTATCTTCTTCCAATTCCTGTATCACACAAAAACACTCTTGTAACAACATTAACTCCTAATAAACTTATATTATTATATAAGAATGCAACTCTTACAGGCAATTGTACATATATAAATACTTATTATTATTGTATAAATGTTAAGGAAATTAATGATAATTGTATTCAAAACCTTCTTAAAAATAACTTTAAACATTGTATTACATCTAGTATTAAGTATATTGATGATATCCTATTTTTTTACCATTAACAGCACTGATTAAATTAGAACAAAATGAAACATTGTTACAATGCCCTAAACCTAATACTATAGTTATTGATTCAAAAATTATTAAATTATAAAATACTATTGGTAAACCTTTACTCTTAAATATGTCCTTTGATGTGCTTGAATTACCACCTAACCCATCTGTTATGCTAGAAACTTTAGATTATATATCTTTTGAAGAACATGATTATTATTTATATTCTACATTCTTGGTATATTTGTTTTGTATCTTTTTATGTATCATATCTATATTCTTATCCTAAACCATTGTAAATGTACCTCAAGATCTAAATCAACACCAAAAGTAGAAGACATTATACTCCCTCATATAAACAATCCTTGGACTTTACCTAATAAATAATGCTCTCCGGAGTTTCGCATCTTCATAAGGGAGGAGTTAAGGTGCATAACCCTATATATCTGACTCAGCATTATCCCCTTCCACCATTATTGTATTTATATTCCCCTGCTACAGAGCTAAGATAGTCATTCAGGTATTAGAGTTGTTACTTTGTTATTCGTAGTAATAGTGTAGTAGTAGTCATGCATTTTTTGTAACTTTGATACCAATAAAGTTTTTTTAAAGTTCTTTATCTGCTTAGAAGTCCATCTATATGTGTGAATCAGCCAAGAATACATGGGACCCACACACTTTGAATAAAAACCAACTCTTCTGCCAAGCACAGACGAGCCAGCCGGAATAGCCCCTCCCTATTCCGAGGACGCTCACGGCACTCATGCCATCGTCGATAACACCGCCTTCAGCGGACCCGGCGGCTTATCTTATAATGCCACACTGGCAATCCAAGATATATATTTGCATGAGTATATACATTTCATTCTCTTGTATATATTTAATTTGTTATTTTAATTTTTCTAGGTCAGAAAAAAAAAAAAAAAAAAAAGCACAGACGAACATAAAGCACGAAGTCGTTATTGTGTAATTGAAGCCCCTACAGCATCGGTTTCAAACTGGGTCACGTAGCACCCTGGGATGCTCCAAGCGTATACCACGGATGAAGCAAGCAAATGTTATTTTCTCAGAATATTACAAAAATAAATTAAATTAAAATAGCAAATACGAGGGTGGTCTGAAAAGTTCCCGACCGCAACGTGAAGATGGCAGCACTCGTAAATAAAATAAAGTGTATTTCGTTGTTATCTGTTGACAGTTACCAAAGTTTCAACCATTAGGACGCGCACGTGGTTATGTAGCAGTCGTTTGAGTGAGTGTTTTTGTGAAAATGGACAAAATCGAGTATCGAGCTGTCATTTAATATTTGTTTTTGATAGGCAATACGCTTAAGCAAATCAAAGATGAGTTTGATTCTATGTATGGGGACTCTGCACCATCTTACCTCAGTGAAGTTTTGGACAGCTGAATTTAAACGTGATCATTAGAGCTTGGAAGACGATAAATATTCGGGACGTCCAAAAACTACAACTACTGACGAAAACATTGCCATTATTATTATTATACCTGATTTCACTAATTTATGACCATTGTTTTATGAAGTCCATTTGAAAATGTAATTTTTAAATACTACTTGAAATAAAAATAATTTTTAAATTGAAAAAACTGTTTTTGGCTAACATCGTTTGGAAAAAACAGCAATAATAAAGTTTTTTAAAAAATAAATTAATAAAAATAAGCTTGTTAACGAAAAAATTAGGACTTATATTCATTTGTGAATATATAAAAATAATTATTAATTTAAAATGACACATATCCACAAATCAATAATAAGGTAAGTGGACAAAATAAGAACAATTACTGAGATATTTCGGCTAAATCTCAGAAAACATTTTATATTTGTAAATTGTAATAAATAAATGAAATGGTGTACATATATTAAAATATTTAATTTTTGAATGTTAATGTGTGAATTTTTTTTTTTTATTTAGGTACAATCTAAACTGTGTTGAATTTAGCTATATGATAATTGTAAAATCCTGTTGATTAGAAATGTTTTATTTGTAGAACTGGATAATGGGCAGAGGAGCCCGAAAAGTTGCTCAAATGTTAAAAGAATAAGGAATAAGGACGTACATTTATTCCTAAAAATAAATATAATAAAGTTTTAGCAAATAAACCCTTTGGAACTGAGAGGTAGCAGTGCAACTAAATATTTATATTTATTGTTATTTAAATTTGAAAAAAAAATATCGGATGCAGTACATGCATTAAATAACTTTTACTTTTACTGCTTTGAATTAAACTTACTTGGACATCCTCTGGCTTAAACACTGCACTAACATGATTTTCCACTATTTAAGCCGACTATTTCTTTGCTAATATTAAATAAACTTTAAGAATACTTGATATCTACTTAGACTATAAATATAAACGGAATGCACAACTGTTAACCAGAAATAATCCTTACTCGTTTCAAAACAGTAATATCTTTATTATTCTCTATGTAAATGCTTCTTCTTACTGTATCTGTTGACAGCTTAGTGAAAGTGAAAATTGAAGAGGCTAACTACAACACGTTCATTAAAAAAAAAAATATATATATATATATCATTTCTTTTCCTTTAATAGTTGTACATATAACAAAATAAATTAATTTTGTATTTTGTTAATTCCCTAAATTTCGGTTTAGTTATTGAGGTCACTCTATGACAGCCCTAAATGCTTTGGTATAATTTGTAAAGGGACTCGAGTCTACAATATTATCTTTGCAATAGGTCCAATTTAAAATAAAATATATTTTTATCAGATACGTCATTATTAAAGCACCGATATGTTTTACACTCACTTTCATGCATTTTCCCTTATTATCCATTACAATCTACAACTTTATTTATTAGACGATAACTTTTCTCAAACCCTTAGCTTTCCAATGGTTTATTATCCATTTATATTACCCATTATACTTCCTAAAATTTGATTTCTTCCTGGTAAAAAATTTTTAGAGGACACTATAAAAACTGAAGGCCGTGGTAAAGATCAGGGTGTTCGTGCTGAGGAGACAGTTGAGAGCAATGGACAAGGCTTCAATATTTCATTTAAATATCTTACATTAACCTTGACTGCATAATATAATATTGTATTACATTGTAATGTACTGTATTGAACAGTATTCTATAGTGTTGCATCCTAGCTATGTTACGCTGTACTATGCTGCACATTCCAAAAACCAAAGTATCTTATCATTTACTGGATTAGTTTAGAAAAGATTTTTTAGTCCTTTTACTGGTCAAGAGTAGTACATAGAATTTAGATAAAAACTTTATCACCGCAATTAAAATTAAAACAAACTAAATAACGATTATATGCCTGGAAACGTTGGCACTTGGAATTTTTTCATTAAAATTAATTTTGCTGCCTTATTCGTGCACAGTTTAAAAATCGAAAAAGATGAAGAATTCGTACATAAGGTCTAGGACTTACTGTAAGACCCTAGAGAAAGTCGATAATATTTGAAACATAAGATATGTTTTTAATAACACAAAATATGTTTTCAATAGTTGTTGAAATCTGCAAATCCATTTTACAATTTCAATGACCCCAGATAATGATTTTGATGATGCTATATCACGAAAATTCACAAAGGGAAAATGTTGATATTGAATTGGTGATTTATTCCATTGATTAATTATTTCAAGTAGGTATAAATGTTAAATGTTATTCAAATTAGTTTAAATTTTTAATCTAATATGATAGGTATGCAATAAGGAGCATTTAATGTATTCATGTTAATTTAATTTATCATCTTCAATCATTAAAAAAATCCAATAGTTTTAGGTAAAAGTTTTTTTTTCTGATACCTCTAAAACAGAAAGTAATACATTTAATAATAAATTTCATTACGTAAATGTGACATAATTAAAATTAAATATAACCTTTTTCTACCGTTGGTACTTGATGGTATTCAGTGAAATACTTTTCTGAGGTTTTGATGTCCATTCTGTGATAACTCAACTTAAATATAAGGAGGCAAGGGGCCTCCACGTGGTGATTAAAAAGAGGTAGGAGAACAAATAATAATTAAAGAAGAAGGATAATAAATAAATGATAATAATAATTAAGAGATAGAAGTTGGAAAATTGTAGGGGAGATGGGAGGTACAAGAGAAGAAAGGGTATAGGGTAATGTTAGTAGGGTTTTTGGAGCCTTTCTTACCCACCTCGCAGGAAGGGGGATGGGGTAACTGTCAGGAATAATGGATTGAAGGAAGCAGGGAGGCTTTAAAAAAACTTAATGTGTCTCCGTATGATGAGTAGTTGTACTTATTTCCAGTTGTAGTTCGTGATGTATGTGGGTTGTAGTGCCCCTACAGATCTTTTGTAGCAAACTGTTTTAGTACTGTTGTAGTGACTTTAGGCTGTTGGGTATAGGTAGTGCAGTAGTGATGCACAGATTAGTAATGATGGTCTCAATATGGCTTTGTATTAGTAGTTTGAGTCTGAGTGACAGCCCTGGTGAGATTATGAAGTGCTTGAGTTGGTATGATGTTGAAAAAAACAACCTGAATTCTTTCTGTGTTGCATGTGTGCTGAGAATGAGAGGTGAGATTCCAGTTTCATACCTAGGTATGTGAGCTGTCTCTTGATCGGTATTGTCTGTTCGTTAATTGTTGGTTCTCTGTTAGTTTTCTTGTAAGAGAATAAGGTATCATTGTCATTGAGTAGTTTTTATATTCAGTGTTCTGGTGTTAAAGATGTGAAAGAATGAAACAAACTGTAATACGTATATAGAAAACGGGTAATTGTTGGCCTTTAAGAGACGGAACCTAGTACGTTCCAAGGGAACGTGCAGACACTGTTATTATCTGCTGCTCTTCGAATAAATCATATCTACTTAAGAGCAGCGAGAAGGGTGACAGCCCAACCTTCACGATGTACCCGCTAAAGCGTGAACCACAGTCATCAGACAATCGTCATGTTAATGTGAGTTTATTTCTTGTAAATAATTTAATTTTGCTTATGTAACGGCCTATAATATATTATTAGTTTCATAAATTTCCTTTTCTTATTTATCTGATAGCTTATTAAATTTGATCATAAGATCTTTCAATTTATTCATAGATGAAGCTGCTTGTTCTTTTGTATTAGTAGGTACACTGTTAGATAAATAATCTAGTTTAGTAATGATAAAATTGTTGATATAACTACCCTTAGTGACTTGTTTATTAGCCCTAATGACTCTTAGGAGAATCTTCGTCCTTAGGTATTGTTCACGGTATTTAAATTGCACTCAAACAGTATAAATGCAGAGGACTAAGTTATTAAATTCAAGTTGTTCTGGATTCAATGCCTTCACAGGTACATATGGTGCACCAGAACGATGTACATAAATTAAAATTCTTCAAATTGTATAATATAGTAGAGCCTAAAAAAATAAGTTTAGGCTTCTCTCACCACCGAGCTAGTAGATATAGAGATGTTAGTACAGCACCTACACCAGAGACCGTCTAACTAACTTATGTTGTTTTTACGCCTCAAACTAGAATAGTCCACCTTGACATTAAAATGTTAAATTAATATATAATTTTAATTCTTCCACTTCATTATACCAAAAAGATCGAGGAATATTATTTTTTGTCTTTTTTTCTGATCAGATTTGTCGACAGCATATTTTAATATTATCTGAGAAATTGACACTGATTAGAGACAATTCCTCTTTTCTTGATATTTAATTGACGATTGGGAAATGGAAAGGAAAAAGCTTGGTTCCTCTAACAATTTTCTACAATAAATAAATTATTTTTAATATTATTTATAATTTAGTTGAAATGAATAACTAAATATGTAAAACAAAAAAAGTGTATATCTCAAATCTTTTTTATCTGAATGAAATTTGCTAAACTTAAAGGCAAAATTATTTCAGTAGTTCTAATGAAGAAACAAAATAATCTACATTCCGGCTACATTGAAACCCTTTTTTAACCTCTTGTTAATTTGAAGCCATCAGTATGCACTGGAATGTGTCATTATCTGTTTCAATTTAGCCGTTTTGAAATCTTTTTTTGTCATTTTAATGTTGTGCTCTAAATTCATGTTTGAAAATTTCCATGTGAATTGAGTATGTGCTAGTGAATATGTGCTTTTTACTCTTTAAATTCGTAAATTATAGAACTCTTGTATACGTAGTTTTTCTTTTTTTTTTTTTATATCCCTCTGTAACAAAATAATTATGAAAGATAATTTTGATAATTGAGATACATGCTACGAAAACAACTTAACATAATGTAGAATATATTATCATATATTACTACATTGGAACATGGCTTGTATACCTATACCAAACATAATATATACCAACAAAAACTCCAGCAATAGTTAGGATTAAGGTCTAGATACAGGCTGATAAGCACTAGTCCACGTCGAATTATTAATGGTACCGGACCTGTACCTTCACCGACTCACCGCCATTTTTCAGTCTTCTAGTGTTTGGGGTACAGTTTACGAGCGACCTTCACCATTTTTATGACGGCAACCATATCGGATGTATGTAAGACTTTTTCTTTTTTCCTCTGCTTTAATTTCTATTTTTTTTATTAGAGTAAAGATCCTTTTAGTTTTATATGTATACATATTTTCATAATTTTTTATGACACTAGGAATAAATGTTTATTTGTTTATATTTTACTATTTTTCAGTTTTCTAAGCAATTGGAAAGTTTATTTTCTTACTTTTCTTTATTCTTTTGATTGTTTTCTGGTTTTCAATACGTTGTAATCTTCCAGGTCCTCCATATATAATTAAAAAATCGAACCAGCCATTGGTTTTTTTTTGGTTTTTTTTACTCTTACATTTTACTCCGTAGAAGTGGTTCTCTCGCCCCAAAAATATTCTGTTTGCCCTAGATAAAATATTTCCATCTTTCTTATTACCCAATATAATTTATTCCTAGAGCTGAAGATTTTATTTGTTTGATATAATCCTCATGAGAATCACATAACAGGCGTTAAAATTATTCATGAAAAGTTGTGCGTGTTGTCAAATAACCAGGTGTAAAAATGTACTACAAGCCTATGTAACCTGAACTGTTCAAGTGTTAATATAAAACTAAATGTTTTAATTCTGAGCTTGAGTTGTGGTTCAAGATGATAACTAATTCAAAGGATTTTCCATCCTATTCATTATTTAGTTCGACGTTATTCGAATGAATTAAAATTAGAATTGACGAGTGTCGTCTTGCTCTCCTTGAGCAGAACACTTCTGGATGGAACTGAACTAACTTAGCAGAAGTGGGCAGATTATAAAATCAATTGTAGTCTTCGCCATTTAGACTACGTCTGGATTCTCGTCATGTCACCCTTTTTTATTTATATTTTGATTATTTCTTTTCATTACTTCGCTCTTTCAGTAAATATATAAAATATATATTTCATTAACAATAATGTAAGTCCCACTGACAGTTCAGTATCAGAAGTTCAATTATATAAATATATTAATTATCAATCAGAAATTTTGAGAGAAAAAAATCCCACATTGTAAAATAATAAAATTATTAAAAAATAAATTTTGTTTATTAATTTCATTTGCAAATAATTTTATTTTATACACACATATTTTGATAAATTTTCGGTCTTTTTACCTTTGGCCATTGTCAAACTTTTTTTATTTCTATTTTTTCACACCAACCATCTTATTAAAATTCTTTGGTTTAATAAATCCAACTCCAAAGATGTAATAGCTATCATATTTTTTTATGGGTTTTCATCTACAGTATGTTAGTTACTATTACACATAAAATTCTTGTTGTTTTATTCCAATTTTGGGAACAATTAATTTTTTATAGCATATTTTCCAAACTAATATGAAAATAAATTTTAAAAACATTTTTTTATCTTATTTTTAATCTCCTGAAATGTTTAATAATTGTCAATTTTGTTTTTCCTTTGTTCTTGTTTGATCATTCTCACCCACATTTCACAAAGAGACTATTAACTGTTGTAGCTATTCGGAGATTTTGTAACTATGCTGGGAAATTTAGTAAAGCAGATTCGTTAGTGAGATAAAGGACATAATGAAATTGTTTGTAAACTAAATTAATGAAAAAAAGTTGCATTATTATACAGTTTTTTTATGTAGATTAATAAGGTCCAAAGTATATATTTTTCCCCAATCACTCTGATTGATGATTAATAATTTAAAAATGAATCCTACTAAAAGAAGAAATAACAATAAGTTTTTCATAATCTGTATATAATCAAACTGTTTAAATAAATTACATGAACTTAAATTCAAATCTTTCTTTTCCCTTGAGAATCTTGATGAATTTACTATCTGCTGGTAAATTCAAGAACTACTAAAGTACTTTAAAATTCACTGCAGTATTATTTTGACTATTAAATTTACCAAATAATAATAGATGAGTGAAATTTTAAGTTCACTCAAAACTCAGATAAAAAAATTAGGTTGTAGGTTTAATATGTTGAGAATTAATATAATATTTTTAAAATAAATTTAATAAATTAACTGGTGTACAGGTTAAAGAGGAATATTACATTCTGCAGATTTAATTCTGGAAATAAATTAAGACTGATATAAACTTGAAGGAAGGACGTTTCGCCCCACTTTGCAGGGCTGTCAGATTGAAACAGAGCGGACGACTGTTGTCCGCATTAATAGAGATGTTATTTAATTTTTCAAATTTCTTTATTTCGCTAATAGAAGTTGGAAATTAAACGCAACTAAAGTCATATACATACTCTAAATCGTTGTACTTTGTTACACGTTGAGCATGCCTTTTCACAAATTTTACTGATATAGAGTATTTAAAGCAGTACAAATCATTATTTCTTAGCTTTAATATTAGTTTTTTTTAGTCTATAGAGACCGATAGAGGAAAATATATACAGTCCCTTAATGGTAAAAACATTTTTATTCTTAATCTGACTCCATTAACTTCACTCAACTTCTACCTGCCTTTTTTAAATAGAGATTACTCTGCTCGATTACAACCTTGATAAAACATTTCTCAACAAATTTGCTAAGATCGATACTTTTAAATACACACTTGTTACTATTATAGAGTTTTAAATGTTCTGTAGGTATTTTTGCCAACACAATTTGTAAATGTACATTCCAATAGAAAGTTCACGCTTAATGAGCCATGCTGATGTAGTAAATCTCGAATTTTATCCACTAAGATGTTTTTAACACTTTCCAGAAAAGAGTTACTATCCATAAAATCGGGTGATCTAATAAAGAATAATGCCAACCGGCTTAAAATATACCAACTAATATAAAATATTTTACTGGAAGAAAATAAAATCATTTTATTTTAATAAGAGAATTGCACCAAACAATATTCAAATGATTTCAACACTGCATTACTATATTATATTAGCTGTGGCGTTGCTGAAGAAATGTTCCATGGATGACGACAGGCAGGTGCCTTTACAGACCAACCTCCTCACTCCTCCCCGGAGATATCTTTCTGTGTATCGGCACCAATTAAAAAAAAAAAAAATGATTTTACTTTAATAACAATTACTATTAGTTTTCTAAAGTAAGTGAATAGTAAAATAATAATGTTTATAGATTTCAATTTCTTTTTTTTGTTGTTTTTACTTCAAAGTACATACTCATTTTTCTAAAAATTATTGAGAGTAAGTAAGGTGCTAGAGGTTACCAATCTCCTAGTTTTCTACCTAAGTCTATTTTTCATTCAACTTATAGATATGTTGAAAAGAAATACGAAAAATTATAAACTGACGTAGCTATATATTTCGGATCACTAGGTTGTTAATTTAATTTCTTTGCATAAGTTTAAATGTATAAGTATTTATTAATGAAAGGAATGTTATTTTAAAAATTAATTATATACAATACGCAATCTCATTAAAAACGCGTCATCAATCTAAACTGTATGTAAAACCGTTATATTTGTATTTATTTAATATAATTTACAACTGGACAAAATAATAAACACTATAAGTAAATATGTGGAACGTTTCATTTACACTTGAAAATCTTGGGAAGGAACCACCCATTGCTTAAGCATTAATTTAAATTTGAAGGACCCGTGGCCATCTTCTTTTCAGGCACCTCGGAGGATAATCAGGGATTGATAAAGTTTTTTTTTTTAGTTTTTTATTTTTATATCAGATCGGTCTGGTTGGCCTTACATGGTTGATATAACTTATATTATATATATTTTTTAACAGTTGATTATGAG